>NC_037682.1:107414988-107628253 GCF_003255815.1 Theropithecus gelada | reverse complement strand
GGGAAATTGAGCAGTAGCTGGAAACCCACCACTGCCCCCCAGCCGGGGAAAAAGAGAAAGACCCACAAAAAAAAAAAAAAAAAAAAGAAAAAAAAAAAAAACTGGGGCAGTTCCAGACAAACCAGGATGCTTCATCATCTTCCTCCAAATCTCACGCATGACCCCAACCTGGCCTGATGCCCCTTCCCCAGAGACCCGTCCCTCGGCTTGAATTTCACTTCGATTGGACAGGAAGTGGGCAGTCAGGCTGATGCAAGTGGATGGGGTGAGGTGAGACAGGAGAGACTCTTCACACTGCAGGACATGGCCTCCTTGTCCCAGCAAAAGAGAACAGAGATATCCAGCCAAGAATGAGTGATCCCTAGAGATGCCTCTGGACCTATGGGGGAAAACAAGGCTTGAGGAAACCAAGCAAAACTAGGAGCAGTCCCCTGTCTTCTCTCAGGGCCCACCTGGCACTCTGCTCCCTGTGCCTTTGCCCCCTTCCTCTTTCCCTCCCCTAGTCAGCCCCCTCCAGCTAACCCCCCTCTTGCCTGGCTTCACTGGAGTCCAGCTCCAAAGCCTTATCCCAAGCCCGCAGCCTCTGGATCTCTTTATTCTGATTCAATTACATACACAATATGAGCTTTGCAAACAGAAAATTACACGCTGCAATAATTGAATTCCTTCCTGAACTTGAAGCTTGCTGGGCTGTGGTGTGGAGCTTCCAGATACCCAGCCTTGCCCCAGGGCCCCACCTTCACTTAGCAAAATCATAACTAACATTTAAACATCATTTGATAGTTAATGGCATTGCCACCCCCACCATCTCCTTTGAATTTTACAACTATGTGAAGATATATATGTGTATCCCATCATTATTATTTATAATTCCCTCTCTACAAATGAGGAAACTGAGACAAGGAGTAATTATAAGCCATGCTCAAGGTTACAGAACAGATAATGGTGACACAGCCAAGATATAAATCCAGGTTTTCTCAGACAAATTTCATATTTTTCCCAATCTAGCCTGTCCCATTTCCCACCAGTTCTGACTAGCACATGGACCTGGTTCTCCTGGTCTCCATAGTTCAAGGATAAAGGGGATGATGACTTTTCTTCCTTCCCCCAAGCCTAGGTCCATGTGTTATCTCCAGTGCTGGGGACACAACTGATCTGTCCTCAACCACAAGCCAATGCTATTGTTTCAAAACCTGGGAAATGCTTACAAGCCAAGATAATTATTGAGCACTTTGAAGAGAATGTTTTCCCCCTGTTGGTCTACCAAACATTTTCCCTACAGGACCAACAAGGCAAGTACTCTCATTTTATCTCCCCTGCCCTTCCTTTACAATAAAACTAAACACACGGATTCCTCAGACATCTGCAGTAAATAAGCCTGTGACTTCTGTCACACTCGACAGCACGTTCACAAATGTTTATTGAGCATCTGCTATGTGCCAGCCATTTGTTACCTCCTTCGATCCTCACAATAAATTAGTGAAATAGGTGCCATTATTTCTCTTTTAGAGATGAGGACCTGGAGCTTAGAGCAGCAAAGATGCTCAGCCAAGTTTCTACTTCCAATAGAGACTGAACCTAGGTCTCCCAACTGCAGGGCCTGTGCTTTTAGCCAGTGTAGCACATGGTGGGTTAGGGACCCAGCTCCTCTCCCCATCCCTAGTTCAGACCAACCTTATCTTTGAACTGGACTATTGAATTTCCTCTTAATGGTCTCCATGACTTTGGTCTTATGTGCATTCAATTTGTACTCTATACTCAGCCAGTAAGTTGTTAAACAACTCCAACAAAGCCATTTCCAGGCTCCAGAAAAACGTCAACACTACAGGGAGAAAAAAAAAAAAAAGCCAAAAAACTACAGTTCAAGCTCTGTGGAGTACTGGACAAGGTAATCTATGATTCCTGCTTATCTCCGAAGCCCTGTCTTCTGCCTCTTTCTTCCTTGCATTGCACTCTATAGTGATGCTAAACTGCTTATAATTCCTTTACTGCAAGCACCAGGGGGTTTCACATTTCACTGTTTTTATGAAGACCTCCTCTTCTCCCTGGAGCGCCCTTCCTAGTTTGCTGGGCTTAGCTTACTGCTTCATCAAGGCTCAGCCTAGGTATCATCCCTCCAGAAAATCTTTGCTGTGTCTCAGGTCAGCTAAGTCTTCCATGCTGTGATTCCATAGTACTCTGTGCACTGCTCTTAGAGGACAATTACCTGGTCAACTGTCTGTGAATCCTAGCCCTGCTCCTCAATCCTGAACTGAAGGTTCATGACACTGAGACTGTAGATCATTCTCTCGGTGCCCCAGAAGCTAACACAATTCCTGGCTCGTGGTACTCACTCACTAAATATTTGTTGAAAGTCTTTAAATCACCATGTTTAGCTGGATGACACTACATGCACAATCATATCCTCCTAAATACCTAACCTCAGAAGACTGTCTTTGGATCCTAATGCTGAATGTAAAAGAAAGTATTTGCTCACGTGACATGGAGTTCTGTGCATCCAAGGAAACTCTGTTTCTTAGAGCTGCAGTATAATTTTAGAATAAGAAAGTCTCCTCTTCCATATCAACCAATTTCTCACTGATTTCCTAGAGAATCCTAGAAAATGAGAAGGAAAGGTTGAGATGAGTGCCAAGTCCACCTGTTAGTCTGAGGCTACCCTGACAGGTAACAGACAGGACAGAGAAGACAATACAGTTCACAGACATTATGGTCATAAAAGGAAACCTGGGCAAAGGCAGACATTTACTATGTGCCTGATAAAGAAGATTCAATATTGCAAAGACGTCAATTCCTACAAATGAGTCTATAAATATTTAATGTACTCCCAATCAAAATCCCAACAAGATTTTTCATAGAACTTGACAAGTTAATTTTGAAATCCATATTGAAAAATAAATATCAAGAAAATCAAGATAATTAAATGAAAAAAGGAAGGGGGACTTGCCCTCTTAGCTATCAAAACATACTCATATTTAAACAGTAAGATTCTACAATGTTGACTTCCAAATAGACAAACTGGTGGATAGACTAGAATGCCAAGCCCAGAAACATATTTGTTAGGCACATAATAGGTATGAGATATTTGTTGAATAAATAAGCAAAGGTGGCATTTCACATCAGTTGCACAATAAATTGGAGTGGAGCAATTGACTATTCATCGAGGAAAAAAAATAGAGGTAGATTCTCTACCTAGTATAAGCTACTAAAAATCAATTTCAAATAGCTTAAAAACCTAAATATAAAAATATCCAAAATGTTTCAAAAAGACTACAGAATAATTTGTTTATGACCTCAGGATAGGAAGGGCCTTCTTATGTAGATGAAAATAAGCAAAATATATAGAGAAGAGGTTGGCAAACTACTGCCCATGGGCCAAATCTGGCCCACCAAATTTTCTTAAATTGTTGCATTGGGACATAGCCACATCCGTTTGTTTATATATCGTCTGTGGTTGCTTTAGAGCTACAGCAGCAGAGTTGAGTAGTTGGTGACACAGACTGCATAACTCAGAAAGCCAAAAATATTCATCTAGACATTTACTGAAAATGTGCTGACCCTTGACAGAGTAAAAAGGATTGATAAATATAACGACTACATCAAAAATTAAAACTCACCAGTCACAAAGATGCCATGAACAAAGTTCAAACGGCAACATGCAAACTTAAATATTTGCAAGGTGTCTAACGGGGTGATTATTGAGGTTATGTATATGAGGACTGCCTACAAATCAAGGAGTCATTCTAACATGAAAGACTGGGCAGAGGATATGAACAGGAAATTCACAGAAAATATTAATATGGCAAATAGAAACATGAAGAGATGCTTTGCTTCACTGATTTTATTACTCAAGGCCCCAGCAAGAAACAGAGGGCAAAACTAGATACTTTGAGGAAAGTATAATAAAGGAGTTGTTTATAAAGGTCTGGACTGGATTTAAGCAAGGGGTGATACAATATCCTGTGGCCAGTAATTTTGTGATACATGTAATTTTGTTATATATATTTTAACATAATAGCGTGGACTCCACCTGCCCCCCTAAAAAAGCCATTAAAAAACCAACTATATGGTGTTTAAAATATTTAAATATCAAAATAAAGACAGGTTGAAAAATAAAGACAGGTTGAAAATAAAAGGTGTAAACTGCAAAGCATAAGCATTAAAAAGCTCGTGTGCCTATATTTCTTTCAAAAAATAGATTTCAAGACTAAAAGAATTACCAGAAATAAAGTCATTATGTAATGGGCCAATCCATTAAAATGACATAATAATCTTAAATGTCTATGAACCTAATAAAAGATTTTCAAATACAGGAAGTAAAAATGGACAAATCTAAAGGGAAAAACAGAAATGCACACACACATAGGGTTTAACATATTCCTCTCAGAAACTGATAGAACAAGCAGGAAAATATCAGCAAGGATATAGATGGTTTGATAAAGAAGGAACTGTTACCACCCCAAGGCTGAAGATGCACGTGACAGTCAAAACATGGGAGGACTCTGCAGGGGCTTTTCTGACAGAGCTGTGGCTTTGGGCCCAAGGATGCACCACCCTTGCAAGGCGGAAGAGAGGGAGAGGGAATAAATCCCCCAACCTTGTTCTCCTCCTACCCTCTGGATCTTCTATTGGCTAAATCCAACCAAGAACAAGGAGCCTGTTGATACTGTCCTGACAGGTCAGCTTCCTAGAAAATGGAATGGAGAAATGTGGAGGGTAAATCTAGAGGGCAAACTGAAGGTATGCAGAACACTGGTAATCAGGGAAATGGAAATCAAAGCAACAGTGAGAAACCTCTTTTCACCCACAAGAATGGTAAACGTTTGTAAAGTGTGAGTGTTGTGAAGCTCTCTCATACACTGATGATGGAGAATAAATTAGGACAGCTGCTTTGGAGTTCAGGTCATCAGTTTGCCCTGAAATTTTAAATGTGCATGTACCACGACCCAGCAATTTCACTTCTCTGTATCTGGAGAAATAGTTGTACGACTGCACAAAGTGGTATGTACAAAGATGTCCCAAATTCCTATCAATTGATGAACAGATACATTGTATTACACTCAAATAAATTGTAGTCATATGACAAGATAATATGCATCAGTTAAAAAGAATAGGGTAGGCCTAATACATACTGTTTTGGGTAGTTCTTCAAAAATATTGAATGAAAAGTAGAAGTTGTAAAATTATATATAGTATTTTATTTATGCAAAACAATCATTTTTTAATACAAGTATATCTACTTCAATGTAAATTTATGGACAGTCTAAAAGAATATGTGTCATGATTAGCAATGATTAGTCAATTATTTTTTATACTATGTATTTATTATTTGTGAGATTAGAAATTCACTGTCACTAATACCAACAACAGCAAAACAAAAACAAAAACAAAAACAAAAACAAAAACAAAAAAGACAATCATTGGACCACAAGGCGGTCTCTTTCCCATGAAACTTTCTAGTTCTGTCTGTCAGAATTCCTCACCCTCTGCTCTCCAGGTACCATCTGGGCCAGGCAGGTCTGTTCTAGCATGTTCCACAGTCAGTCTTATACTAGAGTTCATTGTTTCTGTGTCTGCTTCTCCCTCTGGACTGTAATCTCCTTGAGACTTGGAGCCGTGTCTGTGTCATGAACATTGTTTTCCAATCTTTACCCCTTTCTGGCAATTTCCCTGACTTAAGTCCAATCACAGGTTAGAGTGGTGCCCCCCAGGAGCTTTGCTTTGGAGTTCAGGTCATCAGTTGCCATGAAATTTGATGGCATGGTCAACTAACCCAAGTTGGGCCAATTAGGGTCCCTTCCTGGAAAATGAGGAACTGGGGTGGAGAGGAAGTTAGGTCTGCAATATGTCAGCTGCCATGTTTCTAACTAGAAGAAGCAGAGAAAGCTGTTATGGAGAGGAGAGAGAGAAGAATGAAAAGACATATGACAGGAGCAAAGAAATGAAGCCTGCTAGTGTTTGAAACTGATTCTGGTCTGCTTCAGCAACATCCTTGTACCTTTATATAAAGGACACCCCTGCATCTTTATAATAAATAGCCGTGTTTTTGACTAACACCTCCAATTGGTTTCTGTTGCTTGTAGCCACAAGAATTCTAATTAATAGTGAATCATAGTTTGCTTTTCGATCTCTCACTGCACCTACCACATAACACCCTATTTCATAGTAGATGCTCAATACATATTTGCTAAATTGGACAGAAGATGTCATTCATTCCTCCTTGCAGGTGCTCACCCAGCCTCTGTTTGGAACTTGCCATGCTTCTAGCTCATCACCTCCCAAGACACCCCGTTCCACTAATGAGTAGCTCTGACACCTCCACAGTGGTCCTGTGGCCCTTCTTTATCATGGTAACTCTGTAAACATAGGAAGTCATCTCTTTTCTGAAACATCCTCAGCTTCACCAACTGTTCCCCATAAGGCACTATTTCCAGACCTTTCTTTCTCTGATAACAGTCCTCAGGACAAACTCCTGTTTGTCTCTGTCTCTCTTAGAATAAAGTGCCCCAAATTGGCTTTTCAGACCTCAAGTTCCTGTGGCCTGTGAGTGATAGGCAGAGCTGCAGGAGCTCACCGACAGACTCCACAGCGCTGAGAATTGGTAAGGGGCTGAATTATTTTGCCGAGTATTTAAAAGAGAGTTATTATCCATAGGGAACCAATTGGAAATTGTCCTAATGTAGAAACTCTTTGCTATTAAAAGTGTGTGAGTATGAAATTTGTTAGTACCCATAATTTGGTTTGCTGATGTGAAACCCCAAGCATGAAGTGTTACTACGGCACAAAGCACACATCTCCCCAGTCAATCCCACAGTCCCTTCATGACTATGAATCACTCACACTCAAGGGGCAGCTGGTGTTCCTCTAACTTGGAATTGAACTGCAGACTTTGCAACGTCAAGTGGCAAGTAAGACGGTCAGAGCATCCTAGAGCTGGAAGGATACCTTAGAAAGGATCAGCTCATCTAATCCCCTCATTTTACACATAAGCCACCTTAAATCCGTTCTGGAACAAGTGGGGCATTAATAAATAAATAAAATAAAGTAAACTTTACCTATGAGGAAGCAAAGACTCAAAGCAGTTAAGTGGTCAACCCAAGAGCATGCAGTAGGTTGGGAGTGGAGCTAACACCCACCCTTGTAGGTCCACAGTTCTTTGCTCTGCACCCACCCCACTGGGAAAGGAAGTCAGCATACTGTAGGGGCAGCCTCTAGGTGCTAAGAGGCTTCTCATCTTCCCCTTGAGGACAGCAGGTATAGACCAAGGGCCATTTGTTAAAAGCCAGAAATCTAGGATCAGCTGAATAAATCAAAGCTTGCAATTAGGGAGCATACGTCAACCACACTGCCCACCCAGAACTGGTTTCCCAGCTGAGCCTCTTCCCCAAGGGCACCCAGGAAGTCAGATCAATATTAGAGTTAAATTCTTCCCTCTTCTTAAAGGCTGAATTTCTGGAACTGTAAGGAACAGCAATCGATTAGAACACAGTCTGAGCTTTATAGGCGTTTACAAATCTCTTGGCTTCTCCACAGACTCCTGAATCTCACTTTATCCTGTGGTAAGACTTTAGGAGGCTGGAAGAGAGTTGTGTCTCAGTGCAATGATCAGACAGAACATGCCACCCCCTTCTCTGATGACTTTCCCAAGCTCTAGCATCTCTGGTCTGTGGAAGATAAATTGATGTATTTCACACTGGAAACAATCAAACCCTTCACCCGTAGTCATCACAGAGTGACCTGGGCATAGCGAGAAGGCTTCAGGCTGTTTGCAATGTGCAGATGAACCTGAGGAAGAGCCTGGTCAGCCTGAGCTCCCCAGAGTGGCTCAAGGGTGACAGAGACAAGCCAGCTCTCTGGAGCTGAGTTTAGGTCCCTCAGGAATTGCAAAGATCGGAAATTTCATTTTCTCCCTGAAGAGTGAAAGAGACCAGAGGGACACTGTAGGACTTGAGGAAAACTTAACACCCCACAATGGAAGTGACCGAGAAGAGAAGAGATGACTGCAAGAGTCGGACGAATCTAGAAGGATTGGACAACACTTCAAGCCAGAGAGTTCCATCTATAGGAAAAGCCATGACTCTGGCCCCACATCAGCCTCATACCTCCCCATTGCCCACTGGCACTTTTTTCCAAATAGGAAACCTCTTTAGTTGGTGGCTTTGCTTGGATGCCCAGTTTCCAATGCCTTTCAGAAATAACATTTATCTGGCTTTGAAGGTCTTATTCTGGGGACATTTCTTATTTTCCTTCTTTCTTCTTTCAAAAAGAGAAAGAAAAAACAGCAGCTTTGACTACTCTGAGGGTGACACGAATGCCTGATTTTTATGCAATGTTGCAAGTGCCTTTCAGCAACACAATGGCAGGTTCCTTGACAATGTCATGCGTCTATTCAAAACAACCAGCATGCCAGTCAGAGGCCTGGGTGTTTGCACAGTGCTTGTTCTCTGTAGTGATAAGGCATGTTAGATTTTCCCATTCTATTTGAGAAATAATTCTGGTCTTTTTTTAAGTCCCCTGCTTTTTTGATTATTTTTTTCTTGCCTCTTTACCGAACAATAGGACCTGTCCCTATTTGATTCCTTACGTGATGCTTGTGTGGTAACAACTTGAGAAAGAGAGAAAAAGAGAGTGGGGATGGGTTGGGGGTGCAGGGCACGGGGGAGAACGTGATGGCTTAACAGTCCCTGCCAGGTGCTGGCCACAAAAGGGCCGGCATTAAGGAGGGGATGGGAGATTAGCACTGATAATTTTGCTCGGTCGATTTGTCCAGCTCCTTTTGTTGGAACCCAGGGTTTGTCAGAGGATGGGCTAATTATCAGACCTTCCATTTCCCCGTCTGGTCTACTGCAGCAAACACTCTCTCTGCCTTTAGCAGGTGTGTAATGCCAAGAACGGAGCGTCTGCTTCCTGCCCCTGCTGGAAGCATGATGGATAAAAACAAAAAAGGAGAGTAGGGACCGGGATAAGGGTTGGGAGGGCGTGAAGCCATCTTGCTTTGCAAATGGAGATAAAAAGGCCCCAACTGCCTTCTTACCCCACAGGATCCCCAGCTGAGATTTGCTTGTTCTAATTTTCACATCTCTAAACAGATAGCCCTTCCCAACAATGGCTATCAGTCAGTGTTGGTTGTGTAGTAGCTACCCCAAAACTTACTGGCTTAAAACAACCCCCATTTATTTAGATCATGATTCTTCTGGGTAATTCCATCTGGGCTGGGCTAGGCTGATCTGTGGGCTCACTGACATACAGCAGGGTTGTCTGTGGGGCTGACTGGCCTGCCCAGGTGGCTCCACTCACACGCCTGGTGCAGGCTGAAGCTAATAGGGTGGCTGGGTCATGTGACTCTCATAATTTAGCAGGCTAGCCCGGGTGGCCAAGTTCCAAAAGCAGCAAGAGGGCAACACAAAAAGCACACAAGCTTTTCAAGCTCCTGCTATGTCTTTTGTGTTAATGATGGCCAACTCAAGTCAAGGAGTGGAGAAATTGACTTCTGAACTCCATCACTGCATCAGAAGCTAGAGAAAAAGAATTCGTGGCTATTTTTCCTTTTGTCTGCTCTAACTTGAATAGCCTCTTCCCCCTGTCCCCTTATCATCCAGGAAGACACACACACTAATAATAGGTTGAAAAAGCTTCAAAAGAGCTTCCTCTTTGAACCCAACACCCAATTACTCTCAGATTGTTCATTTTCTTTGTATTTCTACTAATGTGTGCCTGCTGTTGTTTTGCTTTATACCCTTTTCACTTGGTAGAATTTCAGAGCTGGCCTAGCTTCCTCATTTTGCGGATGAGGAAACTGAGGCCCAGGGAGGCAAGATAATGTGTCTGATGCCACCCATCCAGCCAGTGGAATACCTCAGGTCCCAGCTCCCCAACTCTAAGCCCAGGCATATTGCTCCCATGGCCAAACATCTTATGAAGTTATCATGTGCCTTTCTTCCACCACACAAAACTAAATGGACAATGCCTCAAAGTTGTGTGTGAGGGTGTTGTGCCCTGCCTGTTACCTGAAAAGGATTCAGAGTGGTTTTCACACGAAAACACAATGCAAAAAGGAACAGAGGCTGTTGGAGGGATGCAGAAGCAGTATGTGTTCTCAGACCTCTGAAATGGATAGATTACACCACCCGGACTGCTTTACTGAGAGTTTTCCAGCAGCTGAGGCAAAAGAGAGAGATTCGCTGAGTTACACAGGTTTTGTCTTCTAACAAAAGAAAGCATACAAACTCACTTATTAAGACAATTCAGTTTTGCTAGCACAAAACTTGAGTAGATATTTACCAGATGTAACTTTGTCTACAGAACATCGAGCAGCATTTTGGACAGCGTTCTCCATCATAATCCCCACATCACATTTATTTGCTGTGCCCCTCACCTCCTGCCCCGCAGTGCCTGGCACGGTGTGTTGCCCACAGTGAGTGCCCAATCAGTGCTGTGGGCTGATTGGTGTGTGGCATCAGCGGTTTTGACTCCTCACCAGGAGTGGAGTCTGTAGCCCTGGGTGAGTGAGCGGGGCTATTTGGAAGGCTAAATTAATTGATTTATTATCGATTGTACTACAAACCTCTCTCCAATATCTCTAGAATCCACAGCTTCCTCCATTGAAGAAGCACTTCAAATTCCATCTGGGTTTTATCTAAGCAGAACAGATTTGTAAATCGCTACGTAGACCAGACCGGAGTTCCAGCCCCCACCTTATTATCTGCTCATGAGTGGCGCTGAGCGGATTCTTTCACTGCTCTGAATGCCTACCTGTTCATCTCTCATCCAGGTACTTTCAGGATCAATGGATGTGATATGAGCGCAACTCTAAGTGCAGTGCAGATGGAAGGAATGTTAGTGAGACTCTTAGACTCTCAGATCAGAGCTCAGCTAAACTTTCCCTCTTTAGTCTCAGGACTTGAATATCTGATTTTACTCAAATCAAGTGGTTGTTGGTAACGTGTATTAGAGGAAAAGGGAAGAGGCTAAAGGGTCCCCGTAGGACCAAACTACCACTACCGTAGCTGGTATTTGTCTGACAGCACTTCGCGGGGTTAGAGGCCCCATCCTCCAGCAGCGGGACATGGTGGATGGCAGGTTCCTCCTCCGCTACGGCCCGTGTCCTGCACTGTCACTTGGTCTGGGGCTGTGCACCTCAAACTGATGTGCATGTGAATTCCTCGGGTCTTGTTACTATGGGGCTGAGAATCTGAATCTATCATAAGCTCTCAGGTGAGGCCAATGCTGCCGGTCCATGGACCAGCTCTAAGCACAGCTAGATATGGAAGAACCAGCACCACACTGATGGATGGGACTCATTATGCGGCCTCAGTGTGTCCAACTCAAAAGGCACTGTCTGAACAGGGAGTGCAGCTGTGGTGGGTCCTATATGCTCCTGCACTTCAGAGCAGGTGAGTTAAAGAGGGGCCTAGAATGTGAAGAAAGTGCTTTTTATCCTTGTATATCTACCATAACCCCAGGGTCTTTCTGGAATTCAGGATGTGATGAGGTAGGCATGAGGGTTATAATTTTCTATTCTGCCCTGGCTGTTCCACATTTAAGGTGGGAGAGGCGCAGACTGTTGAGCAATCTGTCTTCCCACCATGTTTAACCAACAAATGAAATCGCACAGGATGTACTCGCTACTAAGCACCTTCACATACGTTATCTCGCTTAGTACTTACTGTAGTGTAGATGTTTTTGCTAACCCCTGCTTAGAGGTGAAACAGACAGGCACAGAAAGGTCAAGCAAACATGCTAAGGTGGCTCAGCCAAGAAAGGCAGGTCAAGCTTAAAGTCTGATCCTGCTCTCTGAAGTCTACTTCTTTCTAAGACACTGCATGAGCTCAAAAGTCAATAAGCCAGAGAGTGGTCCATGAGGAGCCCCTGCCCAATGGCCCAGCAGGCGGCAGCAGCCAGGGGAAAATCTACCTCTCCATTTAGAAAAGAAAGGACAGACAGTACACCAGCCCTGTGTTTCTTTCCCACTCCACGACAAGCTACCTAAAGCACAGCAAGTGAAGTCACACACTGAATGTCACCAGGGACAGAGAGGGGAGTATATTGAGATACTAATCAATGACTGAGGAAACTGACAGTCTGGGGGTTTTCACTGAAAAACAAGTTAAAATATGTCACTTGCCTTTTATTATTTTTTAAGAGTGCAGTTAGACACGGGGAGTTTAGCATGAATAACCTCAGATTTATGTGCCGATCAGATGGATCCTTAAACTTCCTAAGTGCCTAAAGTGTACACATTTTAACTTGAAAAATTACCAGGTTTGTCTAAAGAAAAATTTTCAAACATAAAACACGAAGCTCATTTGAAGGGAGAAATTCTCCAATGGAGTGAACCCAGCCTGTCATAAAAAAGTTAAGCCAGGCATAAAGGAAAATGTCATATGTGTGGGAAAACCAGCTGTCTCTCCTCTCTCCTCTTTGTTTTGATTTTTGTAACCTCGATCAGATTATGGGAGAATATATGAATGTCTGAGGCGGGGCATCAGGAGGACCACAGGAGAGTGAACCTTACTCCCCTGGGTAGTGCCGAGCTCTCTCTTGGAGGATGCATTTTTTTTAACTTCTAAATAAAGCACTCTAGAATGGCACATTTATAACCAGCAAAGAATTACTCAAATAAGAAACACTGTCAGCTATTTAGTTTAAAAGCATTTTTCCTGAAGGAAAAGGGGGAAAAAATCTCTCCACTCTCCTCCATATGTCTTCAAAAGGTTTGTGGGTGAATTCTTTCCTGGCTTTATTCTTCTCCTTAGGAGAGGAGCCTGTCTCCTGGCCACAGGATTATTTCTGTCCCTCTTTCTCTCTCTACTCCCAGCAAAACAATCTATCCACCTCTCAGGAAAAAGGGAAACTCACGAGAGTGTGCTGGAGATGGGACATGTTTGAGTGTATGTTTGTGAGGTGCACAAAGGTTCTTTGTCAAATTCCTGCAATGACACCCAATCAGAAAGAAGGAAGAAAGGGAGAGAGGGATGCAAGGAGGGAGGAAAGGATACAAAATAAAAAGGAAGAAGCAGGTGCACCATGAGGACTTATTTTTTAAAACAAAGAAGAGGGGAGGCAGAAAACAAGAAGCGAATACGTTTTTTGTTTGTTTGTTTTTTGAGACGGAGTCTCACTCTGTTGCCTAGGCTGGAGTGCAGTGGCGTGATCTCGGCTCACCGCAACCTCTGCCTCCTGGGTTCAAGTGATTCTCATGCCTCAGCCTCCTGAGTAGCTGGGACTACAGGCGCCCGCCACCGTGCCAGGGTAATTTTTGTCTTTTTACTAGAGACAAGGTTTCACCATGTTGGTCAGGCTGGTCTCGAACTCCTGATCTCAGGTGATCTGCCCGCCTCGGCCTCCCAAAGTGCTGGGATTACAGGCGTGAGCCACCACATCCAGCCTAAGAAGAGAAGAGTTTGAGAGGAAAGGGAAGATTAAGGAAACAAAGAGGAGCTCCCAGTCGACGGGAGCAACGTGGAACTGAGGGCTGGGTCCCAATCTTCTAGCTCATGCTGCCTTTGGAGAAGCTTTTCCCTTTTGCTAATTGTGCCTGAAGTGTGGACTCAAAGCCAAGAGTGGATGCCGTTCGGTGTTAAGCTGCTGCAACTCAGACTTGGTTGAGAACTTCCCTTTGCAGAAAGTCCTGTTCGGAATGGGGTAAGCTGGGTCTGCACCATGGCCCCAAATGAAAGGAAACAGGGATGGACTTGTGGTCATGAAAACACCAGAAAGGCATACACTGGGAACAGAATAGAGAGTTACACTCTGTTGAAACAGCAATGGTAGTTGAACCAAGTTCTTTTTCTTCTTAACAGGTGTCACCTAGGCTGAAGTAGACACCCAATTAGCTGATGCCTTGCCAGTGTGGTGAGAACACTATGCCTGCCCACTGCCTGCTTGTCCCCTATCTCCTTCTGTTAGATTCCTGTCAATTTCTCAAATGTTCTCTATCATGTATCCCTTCTGGCCAGGACTGACCTCCTTCTCTAAAAGCTTTACCTGTGCTTCAGAACTGGCACCTTATCCCATTCTGGGCTGTGTTAGTTATTTGAGTGCACACCCAAGGTCAAGGCTAGGCTGATTCATTTTTGTATTTCCCACAGTGTTTGGTGCAGAATAAGGGATCGACAAAAAGACTCAGGGAATTACTAACACTATAGCCAACACATTAAGGGCTACCAGAGGGCAGGCATTGCTTCAAGCACATTCTGTGTGTTCCCTCGAGTTTTTGCAGCAACCCTGTGAGGTGATGCTATAGTTGTCCTCACTTTAGAAATGAGGCTTCTGAAGTGCAGGGGTTGAACAATGTGCCCAGGGTCATTCAGCTTGTAGGTAAGAGGGCTGGGATTTGAACTCATGTGTCTGGTGCTGGAGCGGTGCTTTTCAACCACTGTACTACATCCCTTGAAAGCCTCACTTGCTACACACGGTCCAGTTGAACAATTTAGTAAACATTTTTATCATGTTTAATAGTCCAACGATAAGGCCATTCATCAGCCTTAAAAATAATAATTATTTTTTGGTCATGTTTATGTTGTGCACTCCCACCCAACCCCTGCCTCTAAACGCACAACAAACCAACCCTGCATGATTCGAATGTGAGTCTGCTAGGCCCAACACTCTTTACTCCTTTTTACTCTGTAGTTGGACAAGGATTCGGAACAGCACAGGAAAGATCAGTGTTCCAAACTTGTCACTTATTCACCTTGCAGATTTATTATTGAGAATTCAATGAAATGATATGTCACATGCCTACAAGAGAGCCTGGCACAAAACTACTCATGATGATGGCAATGGGACCTGCATCATAAGGCCATCGCGATTAGCATCCCTCTGAGATCAGACTCCAAACCCATGGAGTCAGCCCATGTTGCTGTGTGCAGCGTGGGGCCTGGGTGTGCGTGGAGCTCTCTGATTCCCAGGAATTCTGAATCAGACAGACCCACATTCATATCCAGGCCACTGGTTTGTGATTTTTTGTTTGTTTGTTTGTTTGTTTGTTTGAGATGGAGTCTCACTTTGTCATCAAGGCTGGAGTACAGTGGCTCAATCTCGGCTCATTGCAAACTCCGCCTCCCGGGTTCCAGCAACTGTCCTGCCTCAGCCTCCTGAGTAGCTGGGCCTACAGGTGCCTGCCACCACGCCTGGCTAATTTTTGTATTTTTAGTAGAGATGGGGTTTCACCGTGTTGGCCAGGCTGGTCTCAAACTCCTGACCTCAGGTGATCTGCCCATCTCAGCCTCCCAAAGTGCTGGGATTACAGGCATGAGCCACCATGCCCAGCCTGGTTTGTGCTCTTAAACAAATGATTTACCTCTCTAATCCACAGTTTCCTCGCCTAAAAGATGGGGGCATGGCTGCAGCTCTCATATGATTGCTGTGAGGGTGAAGGGAGATGGCATGCTTTAGTGGCTGAGGACAGACCCTGCAGTAGCCAGCGTTCAATAATGTCAATTATTACTTTTCGAGCCTGAACAGAGGGGAGGACACAGGAGGCACTCCATAGATGCTCATTAATCAATGAATTGGTTCCTTATAAAGCCTGGACTTGTGACTCTTCCTCCAAAGAATTACTCTTGAAGGAGCCAACTTTACTAAAGCTAGGGGTGGGATGCAGCAGCTGTCAGTGCAGGCTAAAGGAGGCAAGGAGAAGGGAAAAGGAGATAGTACAGAAGAGAAGGGACTCATCAAGGACACTCTGTGCATTGTCTTCGGTTTAGCCTGAGAGTAAGCACTTTCCGTGGGCAGGGGCTGCCCTGGCTGTGTCTGTTTCTCTGCCCTGACAGTGACATGCAGAAGACACAGACGCAGGTGGCTGTTATTGATGCTGCTTCTCATTCACCCACCACATCTCCCCAAGACGAGCTGCTCTGGGATCTGCATTCCTAGCCTGGCCCTTCAATGTACATCCACCTCCTCAACTAAGAGAAAAACATGGACCATTTGCTGTCACAGAAATATTCCTGGTCAGGGAGTCGAATGATTTGAGTCTTTTGGACACTCACAGCTTCTTCAGACACTCACAGCTTCTGCCAGCCATGGGTCGCTTGTCTCTGCGCAAGAATAGCCGCAAATTCTCTGTCCACCTTATGAGGCTGCTAGAAAGCTCAAACAGGGTAACATAGGAAAGAACTTTAGAAGGTAGAAGAAGCCATTCAAAAGCTAATGCAAAGGACTGTAAATATAATCATTATTAGGGTATTACAATACTCAGTGAAACCTGTGGGCCTTATACTGCTCCATGAGCTGTTCAGCTGCCTCTCTGATAAGAGTATATGTAAGCTGATATAGGCAGGCTTAAAGTGGTCATCTTTGTGAAAAACTAAGGAAAGCACTGCAGGGAGAGGGAAGAGTATGTGCAAAGGCCCTGTGGTAGGGAGGAGCTTTGGATGTTCCAGACACTTGCAGAAGACCAGTATAGTGAATATTCACCATTTATATAGTGAATAGGGCGTAGTTGGAGAGAAGTGATATATAGCAGGTGCTGAATAACATTTGATGAATGAATAAATGGATTGGTGAGTGAGTGGGGTTGCTGGAGGGGTCTTGGGAACCCCATTTGTCTGATCCTCTTCCAGGGGTTCACATCTCTGTAGCACCAGTGAACACTTCTGGTGGCCTCATCCTGAAGGATCTGGGGGGTTGTCTGCTCCACTGGTAGAGACCCCCCTCCAAGCTCCAGCAGCCCACCTGGCGATCAGACATCAGCTGGAAGTTCTGGCCTCTCCACTCAGCTGCCCTTGTCCATACTGCCCACTCCAAGAGCCTCTCCTTTCCTCCTGCTCTGTCTCCCTCAGGGGACCACTGCCTGTGTTTATGAAAACTGAACATGTCATTCAAACCAGCACCTCTGGCCTCACGAAGCCGAAGCTCAGGAGCCACTATTTTTACCTCTCCTTTCTGTCACTGGACTTTACAAGCAAAGGCTGGTCTCCCCCTTGGCAGTTCCCAGAACCTCGCAGACAGTAATGAGTCTGGGGTTGGTGTTAAGCTCAGATGTCAAACAGAGTGGCCAGGGCCTCCTGAAACGCCGAGAGAGCCGCGAGCTTCTCCCTCTACAAGGTCAGCTTGTGTGTAACACTTCATTAAATTGCTCAAACACTGAGCCGTGTCTTTAACCAATACCTTTAATGTCATTTTCTGCAGACTTAATAGAGGAGCATTAGCATACCTGTCAAGTCTTCCCATTTAAACTTCGAAGCAAGTGAAGTTTAAAGTGCCTCCTTCAGCCCACAGTGGATTTAGCTTCAAACTTTAGTTTAAGAAAAGAAAAAAAAGAAAAAAAGAAAAAAAAAAAAAAACCAAGAAGGAGAAGGAGGGGGAATCCTCTGTGGGGCCGTGTGACGAACTAGAGGATGTTATCTTCTTGCAACCTTCCGAGTCTCTCTTCCTGCCTCCAGGAAGTATGCCTAGGTTAAGAACAGTGGGAGGCATGCCTCAGTGTTTACTATGACATGACCTTTCCTTGTCTCAGATTTACAGACTGAAACAGAGTCCCAGGAGGTCAATTAGTTCATTCCCCTGCCCCCTCAAATTCATGCTGCTCAGAGTAGGACATAAACCACTCTGGTTAGGCATAAAAACCAAGATAAGGAAGGTGATATGACCTAAATATTTGTGTCCCCTGCAAAATCCATATGTTGAAGTCTAATCCCCAGCGTGATGGAATTAAGAGGTGGGGCCATTGGGAGGTGACTAGATCGTAAAAGCTCCATTCTCACGAATAGAATTCATGCCCTCATAAAAGAGACCCCAGGAGGCTGGCTAGCCCCTTCTACTGTATGAGGACGCAGCAAGAAGTTATAATCTATGAGGCAGAGAGAGATGCCTCACCAGACACAGATTTTGGACTTCCTAGCCTCTAGTACAGTAAGAAGTAAATTGCTGTTGTTTAGAGGTCACCCAGCTTATGAAAGTTTTGTTACAGCAGTTCTAACAGACTAAGGCAGAGGGGTATGGGGAGGATGCATTCTTGGGTGCAAAGCTAATTTGGATCATTTGGGATGAAACTCTGAGGCTCCTTCTTTCTGAGTGGTCTGGATTGTATGTGTGCACAGCTCAGTGCGTGTGGATAACTACATAGCTCTGTTCTTTGCCCTGGTGGGGGGAGGAAAAGGAACTACGGCAGAAGAGGAAGCCAACACGCAAGGGCTGGTGAGAGGGTCAGCAAAGGTCTTTCCATTTTTTGAATGAAGTTGCTGTTTTTTGGGTCAGCCCTGAGCTCTTGGGAGATAGGCCCAAGGAGTTAGCTCATACTAGAGCCTGCCCTCTGGTCTGGGACTCCCACATAAGGAGGGTGTCTTAGTCCATTCAGGCTGCTTAACAAAATACCATAAACTGGGCGGCTTGTCAACAACAGGAATGTATTTTTCATAGTTCTGGAGGTTGGGAAGACCAAGGTCAAGGTGCTGGCAGATTTGGTATCTGGTAAGGGCACTGCTTCCTGGTTTATACACAGGACTTTCTTGTTGTGAACTCATCACATGGCAGGTGGGGCAAGGCAGGTTTCTGATTCTCTTCCTTTCTTTTTCTTTCTTTCTTTTTTTATTTGAGATGGAGTCTTGCTCTGTTGCCCAGGATGGAGTGTAGTGGCATGATCTTGGCTTACACTGCAACCTCCACCTCCTGGGTTCAAGCGATTCTCCTACCTCAGCCTCCTGAGTAGCTGGAATTACAGGTGTGTGCCACCACGCCTGGCTAATTTTTTTGTATTTTTTGTAGAGATGGGGTCTCGCCATGTTGGCCAGGCTGATCTTGAACTCCTGGCCTCAAGTGATCTACCCTCCTTGGCCTCTCAAAGTGCTGGGATTACATGGGATTACAGGCTTGAGCCTGATGGCTCGATCTTCCCAGCCTGATGGTACTAATCTTCCATGAGGGCTCCACCCTCATGACCTAATCTCCCCGCAAGGGTGCTTGGGAGTTAGGATTATAAATTTGGTGTGAGGGGAGTGCACAAACATTCAGTCCATAGCAGAAGCGTTTATGAAGAACATAGTGATTAGAATGTTCCTTTAATCTGTTGGTGGTGGGAATGTCCCTCTCAATACTCCATTATCTGTGGCCATGGAAGGGCAAGACCGGGACTGTGTGCTCTGTGATCTTGACTGGACCAAAGAACAGGCATTCAGCCTTAGAAAATCTCATCTGTGAAATGGGTTCATCTATCAAGGGAAGATCAGCTCTCACAGAGCTGAGGGTAGAGTGGGCCTTGAGTACTCAGCATTAAAGGCTTGGCAGGAGTTAGGAAACAGGATAATGAATGTGCCTCTGTCATTAAACCACTAATCGTTAATTATCCCCCTAGACATCACATAATGTGCTACCCAGGCAAAAATAAAATTGCTTGAACTTTTCTACCGTGTTCTAGTTTTAAACAAATTACTTGCGTCAAAACTATTTACCAAAGTGAGTAATTTTAGATATTTGTCAGACTTCATAACATGCTTTAATTAGTGCCAGCTAATAAAGTCCTCATGTAATTAAGCATACATACATCCCTTGTTGTTTTCTATTTTGACTTTTTGCTTACGATAATTCTTTGAAATGATTTGATGCCTAGTTTCTGGAATACGTGTATGTGCATGGAGGTGTGTGCCTTTGTGTGCATATGTTTCCAATGTCACTCCGTAATGAGATGCCATGCAATTAAAGCACCCACTTAATTATTAATGCTGCAATTAAGGCAAGAAGGAGGAGTTTCTCTTTCAAACGTGGAAAGTTGATCCCTGGCTCCCAGGGCAATGGGAACTGGTGCAGACTGGTACTCTCACCCACTTGGTCCCAGAAGGCAGATCAGACAGCGTGACTTTGCCTGGATGCCCTTAGGGAGCAAGCAGGTCTGTAAGGAGCCTGCTGGTTTCCCTGACATGCTCCTCCTGAGAGGCTCCAGAGTGAGGATGGCAGTGGTGACAGTTCACTCCCAGCTCAGAAACCTGTCACTCGGAGATCAGCATTTTAACTACCCCCTGCCCCTCAAGAAAAAAATAAAAAATAAAAGAAGGACACCTTAATTTACCCTTCTGATTGGCTTGATAGCTGTCAGAGTGACAACCTGTCTCTGGCTGAAAGGGACCTGGTGTTAGTTCTCAGGCTGGCTTTGTGTGCATTATATGGTTTGCTTGCTCCTAGAAACGGCAACACAGAGTGCTGCACTGCACCCTGGTATCTGCTCTTCCCCAGCTCCTGCCTCCCTACTCATTGGCCATGGTGTTCAGGGCCAGACAGGCCAGAACTCCAGATTTCAGCAGGGAGCCATGACTTCTCTTTCCCCATGCTTGATGTACCCAGTGAAAGCTCCAGGGCATAGATGGACCCATCCAAAAATATTCGACAAGATTACCCATTGCCTGTGTGTTTGAGATAGGGCCACCCATGACTCCGGCACATAGATGCCTCCAAGAGTTAACTGGTGTCCTGTGTAAAGTCTAAGACTTAATTTCACCTTCACATAAGACTGTGCAGTCCTTGTAATTTCTTCTTCTCTCAGGAAATGAGTTTGATAACTTAGGATGACAACAACATCATCTGAGAAGCTGCTCTTCCCCAAAGGGCTAGTATGTTCCTTAGTCTTTGTAAATCCATGCTTTTTTATGTTTTGGTAAACATTAAAAAATCCCAGACCCTTTAAAAGCCCCAGAAATTCTAATACAACTTTCATACCTCACTGAGAAGCCCTCATATGTGATTGACAGTTCTTCTTCAGAGTCTCTTCATTAAGATTTTGTCAAGGTTTGCTGTCTGTAGTTTATGTTTATAAACTAGATATTTTGTGTGTTCTAAGTATATTTTAGGATTTCTTTGCTTTTTCAAAGTACACAATGCTTCCCTAGGGGATATGTATACCTTTCCCTGCCCTGCACGTCTCAGTTGAGGTACACTTACAATACATAGCTAGTAGCTACGTGGGACTATTGAGCACTTGAAATGTGGCTCGACCTAATTGAGCTGTGCTGTAAGTGCAAAATATACCCACAGACAGTATCAAACAAAGAATATAAAACATCTCAATAATTTTTATATGATTACATATTGAAAGAATATTATTTCGTCCATGTTAGGTTAAATAAAATACATTGTTAAAGTTAACCTAACCTGCTTGATTTTACTTTTTAAATGTGGTTGTAAGAACATTTAAAAAACATGTGTGGATCTCTGTATTTTTGATATTGGCCAGCACTGACTAAAGGATCATGACAGCTTCAGGCACCTATTGCAGCTGAGGGCAGACGGGGTTGCCCTGCCTTGACCTGGGTTTGGTCCAGCTCGGCTACTCATCTGCTGGCCTTGGACATATCTCTATTTCTCTGGGCCTCAGTTCCCTGAGAAAGTTGACTGTAAGATGGCCAATGAGGTCTGGTCTGGTTGTATAGAATAGGATTGTCATCTCTCAGGGTACCTTACAGAAGAGGATGGATTCTCTTCACTAGCTGTAGAGATGGAACCATCATTGCAGCAGAGAAGGGTCATAGTGACCTCTGGCACTTCTGATTGACTCTTGGTTGCCTTGTACCTTCTCTTCCTAGTCACCTGGGGAATTAGACTCGAGCTCCCAAAGGTATGGCCATGTGAACTTCAACCTCTCCACCTTAGTTCTCTCATTCCATTTTGCCAGGCCAAACAGCACCTGCGGAGGGACACACCTGTCCCGTCCTTTAACCCATGGTGATATGTCACTGATCAGCACAATTGGCTGTAATAGCTCCCCAGGTGGATTCCAGAGAGCAATGAGCAGAACATAAAAATCCCTTTATTATTGCCATTTCACTTTTACATACCCATCAAGCTTTCATATTTAATCTCCTACATCACAATAGCTGATCATTTTTAACATTTGACATTGATAGAGTGCCCACTGCTATTATTCTGACATACTATAAAACATTACACCCATTTGCAATAGAAAAGGCCAAGAATCAATACCCAGCCCCATTTTCCACTGTGGCTGTAAATCACGAAGCACCTAACAAATTGGTTTAAATAGAAGAAACTTCAGAACCAATGAATGGCCTGACCAATCCCCACTCCCTGTTAGAGCTGACAGGGACTTGGAGGCTGAGGGTGGGAGAAGGGAGGAGGGGAGAGAGGGTTGGAGGGAAGCCAGGCTGCTTTGTAAGGCAATCAAGATTCTTCAGGGACAAGAATTGTCCCTCTGTCTGAGACTTAGAGACACCTACAGAGAATAAGGACATCTGTCCTCTGCTCATGTCTGCTTCGGTCTTGACTCAGCAAGCAGCCCCACACTGCGAAGCTGGTGACTTCCTAGTTCCTACCCCATCTTTCTACAGACTCAAAGACCCACTGTCAAGATTATCAGTCTATTTTGTCAGTTGTCCCATTCCTTGGAACAACAAGATGTTAAAATAAAATATCTTTTATTTGACTATTTAGTCAAATTGACTTCAGGATGAATTGATGAGATAGGAGTTAAGAAAAATCATAGATTTAGGCATTGCTTAAAATATGTAGGGTAAAAGGTTGGGCTAAATATTCAGTCATTATCTTTGTATTTGAAGTGAACGACATTTTAAAAGTCTAAAAGTTTAAAATATTCAGAAAAATTGTCATTACTTTTTATTCTTTGGGCATCATCTAGATCCAGTCTAAGGCTGTGATGATTTTGTTGGGCTCCATCGAAAGCTTCTTTCAGTCCAAGTTGCCTGATTGAAAATACATGAGCCTGTGGTCTGACTGAGGACAGTTGCTGGGATGCTGGGATGTTCTAACAGCATGAGGACCTGGTTCCAGGAGAACAGAAGGGAAAAACAGCTTATTCATCAATTTATTTTTAATTCAGGACTGGATTTCTTACAGAAGCCTGGTATAGGAGTGTACACATTTACCTGACTTTTCTGCAATAGGTACACTCCTAAAGTCACACATAGACCAGATTTTTGCAGAACAAATTCCTTTTTTTTTTCTGTTAACTTACATTATAATTTCAGAAATGATTTGCCTGCATTTCAATTAGCAGTGAGTGATTCTTTACATTATCTGTCTTACTCAACCTCTTAATGATCCCACATAAGATGAAGAACTTTTGTAAAAAGGGATTCTTTGGAAAAGGAACACACCCCAGTGATTGTGGATGATTTCAGTTCTATTTTGCACATTGGAATGACACAGGTGGGAGCTCACTGGAAGCAGATTTGTAGCAGTTCTTTTGCAAGCTTGGTCTAGTGCTAAGAACATCAGATTGTGAGTGAGGAGGTTTGAGTCTCATCCTGCTATTTTCCAATAGTGTGAATCGCAGGGTAGATGAGATATATGACCTTTCTACACATTTGGTTTTTCATTTGTAAAGTGGGGATAATAATTCTTTATCTCTTTCATAAGATCCCCAATGAGGAAACGAGATAATGAAAGTAAAATAATTTATTATTACTGTTATTACTGATAAGGCAATAACAATAAGAATATATGATGAGAAAAGAAACAAGATAAACCATTTTTATATCAGTTCTATTTTATACCAGTGGCAGCAAAACACAAGAAACTCAAATCCAGGTTCCTCAGTTTTGTACCTTGAGAATTGAGAGTCAGAAAGACAGTCAGATCCAAGTGAATTTTAGAGGACCTCTAAGCCTTAGAAAATTTTTGACTTGTGCTGTGTATTGCTTTTTCTTTGAGTGATTTGGGTATACATTAATGTATTTATTAACTCAGTCGAGAAACATGTATTGAGTGCCTACTCTGTGCCAGTCCTTGTACTTCTTCCAAAATGTATAACAAAAGCAGACAAGATAGTGGCCCATGCCGATTGTCTATAGATGAGGTTCTTAAGCTCTCTATGCATCAGAATCACTTCCCAGGCTCAACCCCAACCTTTCAAAATCAGAATTTATCATGGTGGAAGTTGAATGCCTATGTGTTGACAGATATCCCAGGTAATTCCAACATTTGAGCCACTGGTTTATATGGAAACACCCTATCAATCAGCCATGACCAGGAACCGTGCTTCTCCCACCAACTGAGGTTTTCAGAGTGGGAAATTATGTTGAGATTCCCTATTTCTGGTTTTCCTAAAATGGGAACATGACTAAAGGCTGATGTTTTCAGCTGGTACGTGACCCCTGCAGGGATATGGATATGGGCCAAGTCCTTTGTTCTCAGCCTACAGTTCTGCTGCTGGCTTGCTCCAAAATAACCTGGTTTGTCTGGCATCCTGGACTGCAGCCCTCCTGTCTGTGGGCCCAGAGGATGACCCAGAAATCCCATTGTTCCTTTTATCATCAAGCATGGGTTGGTTCTCTTTGGACTAAGTCTCTGTTTAGCAGTTGAGAAAAAGGAGGGGAAAATCAAATGAAAAAAGGGAAGGAGGTCTAAGTCAGCTCCCTGGCGACTGAGCCACATTGTTCTCAGAGCTAAAGCAATACTCCAAATACTGTGCACTTCTCTTCGCCTGCAAAAAAGCTTTTCCAGAGCACTTTTCCCTCAGTCATCACGTGTGAACCACCTCTCAACAACCCTATGAAGAACCTGGGGTAGATGTCACAACTTCCGTTTGATGGATGATAAAGTTGAACTTCAGAGCAACGCAGTGACTGACTTTGCAAATTGAACAGGCACACGATCCCTAGGGTGAAGACAGTATCAGTTTTTATCACCTTTGTACCCCTTAGCATATTTCTAGCAATACAGGAGAACCTTGAAAATACTGTATTTGTTAAATGAGCGAATGAACAAATGCAAAAGAAAAGCAATCAGTTAGACCTGGACCGGCATCAGACTCTCTCCTCGGTCGAGGGGCTGATGACCTGGAGCTCTCTAGCTTCACCAAAGAAAACTGAACTGAGGACCTTCCCCTGTCTCCTGCTAACCCACCCCACTGAAGTCTTATCATTTTCAATAATCATGTTGCTTCAAAGGTCACTGGAGCCTTTTGTAGTCTTCTCGTGGTGGGCCTTGAGTGGCCTTTTTGATGCCTGTTTTTACTTTTTGCCTGAGCCTCAGTGAGGTTTGGCAAGCAACTTTTTACCTTGCCTTGTGGTCTGGACTTTCTGGATGGGGAGCTATTCTTGTCTCACACTTGCTCTGATGATTTTGCAATATCATGATTTTCATGAAATGAAAATGCATCTTATTCCCACAGAACTGCACAGAGTCCTTTGATGGGAGCCGATTTTGGTAGTGTTGTAGTTTGGTAGAGTAGTGTTGAGGTGAGATGGTGGCAGAGCTTCCCAAATGAAAAGGTCTTAGAGGAAAGAAAGGGCAGAAAGCCTATCAGAAGGCACCCTGCACTGCCCTATGCCAGGGGCATTCTCAGGCCAACCAAGTGAGAACTCCCATACATCCTCCCCTGGCCAGGAGCTTTTACTTAGCACTGAAGTCCATTTCTTGAGCTGAAATGTAAGTTGCATTTCTTCTTGCTCAATCCTCAGTGCATTTGGAGAACCTGCCCTGTATTTAAGCTCAGAATGCTGGAATACACAACCAAGCAAAACTGTAGAATATCATTCCTAAGAGTGCCAGAAGGGAGATGAGAAATTTTTGCCTCTTAGAGTTCAGTGAGATGCAGTCTTGCCTAGAGGCAGGGGCTGGAGCAGGTGACCTCCTGCATACCCTCGGCTGTATCCAATTTTCTGTGACATAAATCCATCTCTAGCAGCAAGTTTCAGATGGTGGGAGGACAAGAGGCAGGAGCCCAGATCCTGTCCTGGCAATGAGGAGGACAAATAAGTTGCAGCCATGGAATCATGCAGACCTCACTACAAAAGAGCCAAGGGGCCAGACAGTACTAAATAATTCTGTTTTTCAGACACATTTGAGTACCCCAATCTGCCCTCAGTCCCCCCTTCCACTTGGCCCAGGTGGCCAGGACCCAGGCTGCCTCCTGTCCTGTCAGAAGTGACCCTTTGATATCTGATCTCCCATCTGCTGGGCTAGGCATGTGGAAGAGACAGCTGGCACAGCCCCTCCCGGGGGACTGCAATTAGGGGATATTTAATCCTGTCACCTGGTTCATTTACAGTGATGGATTTGGGCTGGAGCGCTGAGTGGCGCCAGGAGGATATTGGATTACCAGGGCCCATCCCCTTCACCCCTCAAAGAGAGCTGGCCCTCCCCTGCCCCTGCACCTGTCTTCCCTGGCC
Organism: Theropithecus gelada; assembly: GCF_003255815.1. Lineage (NCBI taxonomy): Eukaryota > Metazoa > Chordata > Mammalia > Primates > Cercopithecidae > Theropithecus > Theropithecus gelada. Next base: position 107,602,178 of record NC_037682.1, on the reverse strand, counting down.
CCAAGGTGAGCCACCTGGCTCCCATGAATTAAGAGCAAGCACTTGCTGTCGGTCCCCTCCCCCAACTGCTGATATTTCACCTGACACCACCTGCAGATGTAAAACCATCCATGGGATTTTCACCCCCATGAGTGCCCTCTCTGGCCCCTGCTTATTTTGAAGGTTCTGACTTTCAGATTCTAGAACTCAAGGAGATTTCCAGTGACTCTTGTCTTTTCATTTTCCAGACTCTCGATGCTGGGAACTTTGCATTGATTGTTGTTTATTTTGGGGGTCTTTTTCTGAACCACAGTACCAGTCTAAATTTACCTAATTTGTCCGTCTTCAGGCTAGCCAAGAATACTGGAAGGAGATAAGATTGGGACTCAAAGACCCGGATTGAATGATTTTTATCAAGTCACTTCCCTTCCTTGGATCTCCATTTGCTCATCAGTAAACTAAGCAGATTGGATTAAATGTTCTGTAAGGTGCCTTCTAGGTGAGGAAGAAGTTGGGATAAGTCATAAGGTGAGGAGTTTGGACTAGACAGTGGGAAATTCCCAGAGGGGAAACCAATGGGGTACATCAGCAAAAGAAGATGCTTATTAGAAACGAATTCAATGTGGGATAAGCACTAGTGTATCTGGAATAATTTTGAGGTGGCCTCAGTGATTTTAGGTGACCCCTGTGAGCTAGTTTTAATCAGTCTTCTATCCACTCATCAGCCTGAGTTTTTAAGGAGCCCATACAAAAGAGGTAGCCTCAACTTTCTGGACTTTCCAGTTCGATATATCTTAAAACACTCGTTAAGGATGGTGGCCAACCTCTCTATGGGCAAATTCCATGTTTCAGGAGAGGGGAGGAGTCTGCAATCACACAGGAAGTTCCACTGCTCTTAAGATTTTGCACAATAGCTGCCACCTCCCACGAGACAGGCCAGATATAAAGCCTTTCTGAGGATCAGGGGTCATCGCCATCATTTCTCTGATTCAAATGGTTCAATGGCTTCTCGTTAGACTTGGAATAAGATCCCAGTGCATTACCATAGTAACTAAGCCTGTGTGATCTGGCCTTGCGATCTTCTGTCTTAATTCTCCTCCTTAATGCCCTCTCACTCCCTCCGTTAGGCCAGTGTGTGTGTGTGTGCCTGTGTGTACCAGCACGTGCACACATCTTAGAGTTCCCAACCGTGTCCCTGCCGCAGCAGTTTTGAGCTTGCAGTTCTGTCTCCCTGGAATACCCGTTCCTTAGTTCATGATACATTCCCTTACTGTCCTTCAAGTATTGGTTCAACTATTTCCACTTCAGGGAGATCTTCCTGGACCTCTCTCTCTGTGACATCACTGTTTATTCTCTTAGTAGTCGTGCCTTGTCTTGTATAAAATAAAGTTGCAGATTTTCTTTTTTTTTCCCACTTGAATATAATCTCCATGACACCAGTTAAGTTTTTTCTTTTGTTTAAAATCATATTCCTAGAATATAATTTTAGCACCTAGAATAATAGCTAGCATATCATAGTAGTACAATAAATATTTGTTGAATCAATGAACATGGAGTTCCTACTGTAGGGTGAGGACTGAGGCTACATTTCCGGATGTCGTTTGACGAAGGCAGATTGTGATCTAGGCTCAAAGCCTCCTCACTGCCCACCAGCACCACCACCCCTAGCAGCAGGTGTCTGTGCTTCCCGCCTCCAACCTTGAGGTAGATAAACAATTGTCCCCCTTGCTCTACCCTCTGCTGACCTACTCAAGTTACCAGTTCCTAAGATGATCAAAGGGATTGGAACAAAGACTCATAATCGAATGAGTTCTGTGTCACATCCTGGAAATGGGGGCACTTGCAGAGTGAGTACAGCCCCAGGAGAGAGCTCTTGAGAGCAGCAAAGCTGCTGCCTTCAAAGGGTTGATGTGAAAGCAAACGGAGAAGCACTTGAGGAGAGAGGATTTCTCTCCAAAGAGGGGAAGCACTTCAAGCCTATCACCCCACCCCTCTAGCCACAGAGATGAGTGTGTGCCTGTGTGTGTATGTGTGCACAAGCATGTTGGGTGTGTGTCTCCAACAGAGGAACAGAACATCTCTTGCAAGCAGTATGGGCTCTCAGATATCCTTGCAAATAGTCAGTGGCCCACTCCTTATCTCCACCCATAGAGTGGGGAATTCTGCGAATTTTGTTTATCTTGCCAAGGACTCCCATTAATTTCTTGTTTCTCCAGGAAGCTCCCCAATTAATGTCTCCTACCTCTATGTTTTTTCTGAAATCCATCAATATCTGTCAGAATTTGAAAATGCAACTGCTTTTAGGTAATTGGATACATCATCTTAAGATATGTTCAAAGGCATGTGCTCTGTTTTCCGTTCCATTTATAAGCTCCTTCAAGGCAAAATCTATATTTTGTTTTCCATTTGTTACCCTCTCCACAAGAGTCCTAAGACAGAATTTTCCTCAGTGTGCTTGTTGTTTGAATACATTTTTGTAGTGTGAGAACCGTTGGATGCTGATTTTATTTTACTCATTAATTTCTTTAAAATATTTACTGAGGCCCATTATGTGGCAGGCACTGTGCTTAGTGCTTGAGATTCCTTGTTGAAGCTCACGGTCTGGGGCAGAGATGGAAACAGACACAAATAACTAGAATACAATGTGGTAAGTGCTATAATATAGGTACTGTATGCTCAGAGTGCTACAGGAACTCAGGAGGGAGCTTATGAAATAATTTAATTAATGTTCCAGTGTCTAAATGTGAATGTTTAAATAACGTCTTTCTTTTCTAAGCGTGTCCTGCTTTTCATGGCGTTTTTTACTGTTTGTTATCTTACTTGCTGATTCTAGCGATCCCATTAATAAGCTTTCATTCCACAAACTCACCCTTACACAGAGTAGGTGTTCAAGAAACATCTCCCAAAAGACAGAATAAGTGAATGGATAGTCGATGTTATTAGCTCTTGTTGACAATTAGATAAACTAAATGTCACAGGGTGATTTGCCAAAGCTCATAAACACACATTAAATACCTGCTATATGAGGGCCACTATCTACTATGCTACCGCAGATAAAAGAAAGTACAAGACGTGTTTCCACCTCCTTGATCTTCCAGTCCTTTTGGTAAAACACGAGGTGAACCATGGGTTATTCAGTAATAATAGAGTAGACCAACAGCAGCTCAGGAGAACAGCTTGAGGCAGTGCATGGTTCACCACCGAGAGAACGGAGCAGACCAGGAGGACCACACGAGGCAGGTGAGGTTGCTGGAGATTAGGGTGGTGAGGAAAGGCCTCACAAGTGAAGTGGAATATGAACTGGATCTTAAAAGATGGGTTGCTATAAACTGAAAGAAAAGAATAGAAAAAAAAAGATAGAGAATAAAAGATATGTTCAAAGGAAATAAAATCCAGTAACCTCTGAGCACCTTGGCCAGCTCCAGATTCAACAGAGAGGTAGCCCTCAGCAGTTGTGTCCATCTCTGTTTCACCACATCTCAGCTCACATGTACCTGCAAATTCTCCCCATACAGCTCTTCACCCCAGCCTCACCTGGCAGCTGCTCTGTGGGTGTTAACTTATTTCCAATCCATACCTAATGAATTGTTAAAAAAAAATAAAAAAAAAATCCTGTCTGGGTGTAGTGGCTCATGCCTGTAATCCCAGCACTTTGGGAGGCCGAAGTGGGTGCATCATCTGAGGTCAGGAATTTGCAACCAGCCTGACCAATATGCTGAAATCCTGTCTCTACTAAAAATACAAAAATTAGGTGGGTGTGGTGGCATGCACCTGTAATCCCAGCTACTTGGGAGGCTGAAATAGGAGAATTGCTTGAAGCTGGGAAGTGTAGATTGCAGTAAGCCGCGATCACGCCACTGCACCCCAGCCTGGGCGAGAGAGTGAGACCCTGCCTCAATAAATAAATAAATAAATAAATAAATAAATAAATAAATTCCTGTATACTCAACTTTGTCACCAGTGCCCTAGACCTCCTGCTCTAATTAAACATTCAGCTTCCCCCTGGCGGTCAGGGCTTCCTCTGTGTCCTCTCCGTGAGCCACTCTTTTATTCTCCCACTCACCTAGTATCATCTACATAAGGGAGGGGCTGGGAGTCAAAGTCCTGCTAGTTCTCCACTTGTTTCTGGATCATTATTCTTTCTCTTATGTGGAAATTCCGCATCATAATTTGAGGCTAATGGCATCTGCTAAGACCCTTCTCTACCTCTATTCAATTGATGCCCTCTGTCAACCTCTGGTTCACTCTGTGAAAAATGATGACACTTCTGCTTAGGAATGTAATAACTATCTTTGGTGTGCCTTCCCAACCCTCGGTCACCCTGCTCTTCAACTACTGCCTGATACAGGAGTGTGGTCCAGGAACTGTTTATATTATGTAGCCCTGATTCCTTATCCCTAGGTCATAGGACACAGTTAGACTCATGACCCAGGAGGACGAATCCAATCCTTTCCCTAGGAGTTGGGAAAGGAGACCAAGAGGTTAGTTTCAATCTGAGATGGTCCCTTGAACAGAGGAACAGCAAACTGGTGAGCTGTATGGTAGCCATGTTTGGCCATGTGCACATGAAGTGGGGAGACCAACCTGAAGGAAAGTGGAGAAGAAAAAGGCAGATGTGCAGAGAGAGGCACGTGACAGCTTTCTAGTCCATTCTGAGACTCAACTGCTTCTCCTCCATGTCCTTAAAATATACCTGTATCTTTGGAATAATCCCCACCTTCACTCAAGTTTAAGTAGTTTTGTTTCAAATTTTGCTTGTTTGTTTTTGATATGTACGACCAAAAGAACTTTGCTAAAAAATAAAATCAAAGGTGGATAAAGACAATTGCCATCAAGTTTTGAAGTTTACAAAGATAGAAAGGACCAGTTAAAACAAAAGGGCACTTTTGCTCCCATTTGATTACCTATCTAATGGGAAGCACGGTCATTATGGAAGAAGAAGTGTGCCTTGTGGTTTTAGAAAAATGGTAAATCATAATCTGAAAATCTTCCACTAGAGTCATCCAGAAATGTTTAATATTTAAACAAAAACCATCTTGTTTTCTTTCTCAAGAAAAATGTTTTCACATGAATGAGAAAACTAGGACCCAGGGACTAGTTTGACTGATGCTGCAAATGCCCTGGAAAGGGTGGAATGGGAGAGATTTTTATCTTAGTAACCTTGTGTTCACACAAAGCGGAGAAGTGAAATTGAGATCTATGCATAAAACCAAGATCAACTCAAAATGCACACGCCCAGTGAATATGTGAAATGGGTAAAAGAAGTAACCTATGAGCACAGGGCAACCATAAAGAGGTTTATTTGCTTCTACCTGTGCTCTGGATGATAAAAGCAAGTGTTCTCGGTAAACTAGAAAACCTGAATCTACATACTACATTGGTTTGAGGTCCAAATTTATTAATTAACCCTGTTGTCTAGAAAGCCCAAGCTAGTAACTTAACATAAAAATAGGTTCCTGCTCAATAAAACCCTGGGAACTGCTGATTGAAGAAAATGTTATCTGCTTTGAAACTTTGCTCCCACGGTATGATCTGCAATGAATTTTCACAGGGAAAAAAAATGTTACTAAATATGAGCTCACAATCATAATGGACAAAATACACATGGAAGTGGTCCACCATGACTGAGAATCAGCATATGCAACTAACAGAAAGATTTGAACATGAAAAACTTCACATAATAGAAGGGCAGTTTGAAAGATTGTATAGAAAAATTGTATTTAAAATGAATAACTACCTTTAGAAAGTAGTTGTAGACTCTATGACATGAAAAATGCCCTATGAAACAGAAGAGACAAATTTGAAAAGGAACCAAATAGTAATAAAAATGCAAACTTTGAAACTAAAAGTTCAATGGAAACATATTGGAAATAAAGAGAAGAGAATAAATGAATTAGAAAGTGACAAGAGGTTTTAATCAAAGTAGGGTATAATGAGAGAAATAGATGTTGTCTTAGCACACTTTGTGCTGCTATAACAGAATACCATAGACCGGTTAATTTTTAATGAACAGAAATTTATTTGGCTCATGGTTGTGGAGCTTGAGAAGTGTGAGACTGAGGGAATGCATCTGGTGAGGGTCTTCTTGCTATGAAATTCCATGGCAGAAGGTGGAAGGACAAAACAGTATTTGTGAGAAAAGAGGCTAAACCCATCCTTTTATCAGAAACCCACTCCCAAGATAACCAGACTACTCCCACAATAATAGCATTAATTCATTCATAAAGGCCGAGCCCTTATTATGTAATCACTTCTTTTTTTAGGTATATTACATGCATTTTATTTTACTTTTTATTTTTATTTTTTTCATAAGTTATTGGGGTACACGTGATATTTGGCTACATGAGTAAGTTCTTTAGTGATGATTTGTGAGATTTTCATGCACCCTTCAACTGAGCAGTGTACACTGCACCATATTTGTAGTATTTTATCCCTCAGCCCCTCCTACTCTTCCCACCAAGTCCCCAAAGTCCATTGTATCATTCTTATGCCTTTGCATCCTCATAGCTTAGCTCCCACATATCAGTGAGAACATATGATATTTGGTTTTCCATTCCTGAGTTACTTCACTTAGAATAACAGTCTCCAATCTCATCCAGGTCACTGCAAATGCTATTAATTTATTCCTTTTTATGACTGTGTAGTATTCCTTCATATATATATATGTGTGTGTATACACACACACACACACACACACATATGTATATGAAATGGGAAAAAGGAAAAAGCAATCTACAAATTCAGTGCAGTCCCCATCATCAAAAATGATGGTGGTATCAAAAAGCAAAAAGAACAAATCTGGAAGCATCACACTACCTGATTCCAAATTATACTATAAGGCCATAGTCAGACTGCAGTCCCAGCTACTGGGTCCAGAGATGGACCCTCATCTCTCACTGTATACAAAAATCAACTCAAGATGGATTAAGGACTTAAACCTAAGAAAAAATAATAATAAAAAAATGTATGTATGTATTACAGTTTCTTTATCCACTCACTGATTGATGGGCATTTGGGTTGGTTTCACGATTTTGCTATTGTGAATTGTGCTGCTATAAACATGTGTGTGCAAGTATCTTTTCCGAATAATGACTTCTTTTCCTCTGGGTAGATACCTAGTAGTGGGATTGCTGGATCAAATGGTAGTTCTTCTTTTAGTTCTTTATGGCAACTCCACACTGTTTTCCACAGTGGCTGTACTAGTTTACATTCCGGCCATCAGTGTAGAATTGTTCTGTGTTCACTGCATCCATGTCAACACTTACTGTTTTTTTTTTTTAATTTTTTTGATTATGGCCATCCTTGCAGGAGTAAGGTGGTATTGCATTGTGGTTTTGATTTGCATTTCCCTGATCATTAGTGATGTTGAGCATTTTTTCATGTTTGTCCGCCATTTGTATTTTTGAGAATTGTCTACTCATGTTCTTAGCCTGCTTTTTGATGGGATTGTTTGTTTTCTTTTTTTCTTACTGCTTTGTTTGAGTTTGTTGTAGATTGTGGGTATTAGTCTTTGTCAGATGTATAGATTGTGAACATTTTCTCCCACTCTGTGGGTTGTCTGTTTACTCTACTGATTGTTCCTTTTGCCATGCAAAAACCCTTTAGTTTAATTAGGTCCCAGCTATTTATCTTTGTTTTTATTGCATTGGCTTTTGGGTTCATGACCATGAAATCCTTGCCTAAGCCAATGTCCAGAAGGGTTTTTCCAATGTTATCTTCTAGAATTTTTATAGTTTCAGGTCTTAGGTTTAAGTCCTTAATCCATCTTGAGTTGATTTTTGTATACAGTGAGAGATGAGGGTCCAGTTTCATTCTTCTATATGTGGCTAGCCAATTATCCCAGCACCATTTGGTTGAAAAGGGTGTCCTTGCCCCACTTTATGTTTTTGCTTGCTTTTTGTTTGTTTGCTTTGTTGAAGATCAGTTGACTGTAAGTATTGTAAGTATGCTGGGTTCTCTATTCTGTTCCACTGGTCTGTATGCCTATTTTTGTATCAGTACCATGCTATTTTGGTGACTATGGCCTTATAGTATAATTTGAAATCAGGTAGTGTGATGCCTCCAGATTTGTTCTTTTTGCTTTTTGATACCACCATCATTTTTGATGATGGGGACTGCACTGAGTTTGTAGATTGCTTTTTGCAGTATGGTCACTTTCACAATATTGATTCTACCCATCCATGAGCATAGGATTTGTTTCCATTTGTTTGTGTCATCTATGATTTTTTTCAGCAGTGTTTTGTAGTTTTCCTACAACTTTCCTAGTTCTGGCCAGAAGGTTCCTTACCCCTTTCAAATTGTTACAAAGTTCAGCTAAAGATGTCCTTTTCCCGGTGGAGTTTCACCCCCTGCTCCTCTGGTCACCCTCCCAGTGGATCCCTGTGGTGCCAGGCAAGAATGGCCTACTAGGTGATGCAGTGAACTCCCAGGATCTTTCTGCTGCTTCCTTTGCCCCTGCATTTCACTTAGTTTTCTAAATTGACTCAGATCCAGCTAAAGTCAGAAACTTCTGCCACAAACAGACCTTCAGCTTCTACAGTGGGGGTGTATGTTCAGGAGAGGAGGGTCTTCCTTTCTCATTTCTGCATTCACGGTATTTGGGGTGTCTCCCAGGTCCTGCAGGAGCAGTCCGCTTCCTTCAGAAGGTGTGTGGGTCCTCTCGGGATTGCTGGTGTGTTCTTGCAGTCGATTTGGAGCTAAAATTCACAATGCAAGCTTCTGCAAGCTGCTCTGTCTGGAGCAGCAATCTAGTCCTGCCTCCTGTCCACCATGATCCATAATCACCTCTTAAATGTTCTACCTCTCATCACTGTTGCATTAGGGATTATGTTTCCAACACATGAACTTTGGGGAACAAAATCAAACCATAGCAGATGAAAAATAGAAAAATAGAGAACTGAATAATAAATCCTCAATAAACGCCCAACAGGAGTTCCAGAAGTACGGAACTAAAATAATGCATAAGAGGCAAAGTTGCCCAGAATTGATAACAAACTTAATTAATCATATTTTAAAAGTGCAATGATCTTGCGGAATAAATAAAAATAAACCCATAACTAGGCACATCATAATGAAACTGCCAAATGCCAAAGACAAAAAGAAATTTATAAAAGGAAACTGAGAGTTTACTATAGAAAATAATGTAATGTCTTCAAAATGCCAAAGAAAAATAATTGCCAACAAAATTTTTGCACCATTCTAAACTATCTTTCAAAAAGTGAAGGAGAAATAAAGATATATTCAGAAAAATAAGGGTTAATTGAATTTATAACTCCTAGAATCCTGTTGAGAGAAAAATTAAAGAAAGGAATTGAACCCAGAAGGAAAGAGCAAGGTGCAAAAATAATGCTGAATAAATAAACTGGTGAATACGGGGGCAATATTAGCAAAAATGGGTTATATAAAATAATAATTATAAAAATAAATCACTTGAGGACTACAAAAAGAAGGTGGAAAATAAAATAGTGAGAGATAATATCAAGTAAAATAGTTTGAGCATAATAGTTGGAAGTTAAAATGTTCAAACTTTCTGTTTTTTAGAGTAGAAATATTGATTAACTTTAGATTTTTCAAGTCAGCAGTTATGGTAAAAATGTAAAGCTAACCACAAACACATAGAAAATAGGAATATAATGCATAAAAGAAGGGAATTAAAAAGAAATGCAATCAATCAAATTAAAAGCAAGAGAAAGCAGAAAAGTCTGAGGAAGAACAAAACAATGAAAAGTATAATTAAATCCAAATATCAGTAAACACAATAAATATATATCTAATGCTATTTATCTACCCTAAAATATACCTTGGGACTTCTCAGTAAACAAAGATATATGGTCACCGTTACTAAGATATATAACCTACGGAAATTTATATCCAAGGACGTATAAAAAGAAAGGTGCTTATCCTCACTAGTAATCAGGAAATTCAAACTTAAAAAATCAGCTGTTACTTGACATCTATTTGATTTACAAAAGTAAGTGGTGGTGAGAAATTAAGAAACTCTTAAACATTGTTAGAGGAGTACAGCTGAAAGCAACTGGGCAATACAACTAGTAAAGTGGAAGATAAAGAAAGTTCCATTCTGGCTGTAAAGAACTGACAATATCAACAACTAGAAAACTGGACGACATATGTAAAACAACATTTTTCAGATTTTGAACAAGAGACAGGCAGGATTGTAATCCCTGAGAGAATGGAAACAAACCAAGGGAGCTGTACAATCACCCTGGCTTTCTTCATTGAAGCAATTCCTGACCTGTGAGCCAAAACAGCCTGATGGTTTTGCTGAGTTGAGAAGTTAGATATCAGAGTCCAGTGAGACTGAGGTGGCAAAAATTTATAAGACCAAATACTGAAGAGGGGAAGCTATGCAGATAAAGAGCTCCAGAAAACAGCATAGGAATTCCCTTGAGTCTTTGACTGAGAACTATACTCTTGATAAATGTATTTAGAAGACTAACAATTCTAAATGTTTATGCACCTAATAATATATTTCAAAATACACAAAGCAAAAGCTGATAGAATTTACAGGCATAAGAGAGAAATCTATAATTATAGTCAAAGACTACATAATTCTGTCATTAATTAATAGAACAAGTAGACAGAAAATAGTAAGATTAAATTGCCATGAGAAGTATTATTAACCAACATAACCTAATTAAAATTTATACAATATTCTATCCAACAATAACAGAATATACATGTTTTTCAAGTGTATATGGAATGTTCATTAAAATAGATCATGTTTTTGGCCAAGAAAATAATAAAAACAAAAAATTTAAAACAATTTAAATTTTAAGAAACGTATTATCTGACCATAATGCAATTAAAATAGAAGTCAATAATAGAGTGATATCTAGAAAATTCCCAGATATTTGGAAATTAAACACTATACTTTCAAATAACCAATGTATCAAAGAAGAAATCACAAAGAAAATTAGTAACCATTTTGGATTTAATGGAAATTGAAGCATAATTTTTGGTATGCAGATAAAATAAGTGCTTAGAAATACATTTATGGCATTATTTATATTAGACAATAAAATGATTTCAAATAAATTACCTACGTTTTTACTTTAAGAAACCAAAAGTAGAAGAAAAGATTAAACAAAAAAACAGAAGGGAAGAAATAATAATTATGAGTAAAAATAAAATTGAAAACAGTAAAACAACAGAGAAAAAAACAAAATCAAAAGACACTTCTTTGAAAAGATCAATAAAATTGACAAACCTCTAGCCAAACCTGATCAAGAACAGAAGATAGAAATAAACAATAACACAAATGAAAGAGAAAGCATCATACAGATCATACTGATATTAAAGAGATAATAAAGACATGTTTTGAACAATATTGTGTCAATAAATTTGAAAACATAAAAGAAAGTTAATACATTTCATGAAAGATACAAACTTAGCACACGCTCACTCAAAAAACAGATAACCTGAATAGCTCCCAACAACAACAAAAAACTAGTCTCAGATGATTACACTGGTGAATTCTACTAAACATTTGAGGGAAAAAATACCAATTCTGCACAAACTCTTGCAGAAAATAAAAGAAGAGGAAACACTTTATGAGGTCAGCATTATCCTTATACAAAAATCAAACATTACAAGAAAACAACAGACAAATATCCCTCACAAACTTGGATGCAAAACTTCTTGATAAAACATTAATAAATTGATCTAGTAATATACAAAAAGGATAATACATTATAACCAAGTGGAGTTTATCTCAGGATGCAAGGTCAGTAGAGCATTTACAAATTAATCAATGTAATCTACAATTCAATGGACTAAAGAAGAAGAACATTTGACCATGATAATACGTATAGGAAAACGATTTGACAAAATCCAACACCTATTCCTGATAACAACTCTCAGCAAAAGGGAACAAAAGGGAACATTCTCCAACTGATAAATGGCAGCTTTGAAGACCTATAACTCAGATCAGAAAAAGGCAAGGATGTCTACTCTTACTGCTCTTAAATATTGTGCTGGAGGTCCCCAGCAGTGCAATAAAGAAACGGAAGCAAAAGCATACAATTAGAAGAGAAGTAAAACTCTTGAAATTTTCAGAAAATGTAAACTCCTATATAGGGCATCCTAAAGAATCCAAAAAGCTATTAAAATTAATAAGTGAGTTTAGCAAGTTTGCAGAATACAGATTTTTGAATATTAGTTGTCTTCTATATGCTAGCAATGAACAATTGGAAAGTTAAATTTATAAAAAGAGTACCATACATAATGCTAACATAAAACATGAATCATAAAGGATAAATCTAACAAAATACATACAATATTTTTATGCTGAAAATTATAAAACATTAATGACAGTAATCAAGGAAGACCTAAGTAAATGAAACACATAATATTGTGTTCATAGATTGGAAGACTCAATATTGTTACACATCAGTTTTCCTAAATTAATCTATAGATTCAATGGGATCTTATCAAAACCATAACAGTTTCTTTTCTTAGCAGGTAGAGTAGGAATTAACAAGTTCATTCTGAAGTTTATATAGATGGGCAATGAATCTTTTGTGGTAATCAGTCCCCAAGATAACCCCTAATGATCCTGGTATTCAGGTTAGTCTCTGTGTGACCAATAGAATATGGTAGAACTAATAGAATATGGCAGAATTAACCAAATTTGGAGGTGACATACTATTAGGTCTACCATATTCTATTGGTCAAAAAACACTATTTTACATTTTCTCTCTCTCTCTCTCTCTCTCTCTCTCTCTGTCTCTCTAACACACACACACACACACACACACACACACACACGCACACCCTATTCATTTTTGGGGAAGCTAGCTGCCATACTGTGAGAAGCCTTATGGAGAAGTCTAAGTGGTGAGACACTGATGCCCCTTGCCAACATCTAAGTGAAATTGAAAATAAATCTTCTAGCCCAATCAAGGCTTTAGATGACTGTAGTTTTGGCTGACATCTCTGCTTCAATTTTATGAGAGAATCTTACCTAGAAAAACCCAACTAAGCTGCTCTAAATTCCTGACTGACAAAAATTGTGAGATAATAAATGTTTGTTATTTTAAGCCTCTAAGTGTTAGGCAGATTGCCATGCAGCCATAGATAACTAATATACTTAGAGCACAGAAAAACACACACAATTTTGTAAAAAAACAAAGTTAAAAGACTTATAGTAAGACTATGAGACTTAGTATAAAGAGCTACAGTAATCGACACCATGTGGTATTGGAAAAAAAAAAAAAAATCCAAACATAGATCCACAAATATATAATCAATGGATTTTTACAAGCTTCTAATGTCATGTGATGAAGGAAGGATAGTATTTTCAACAAATGGTGGTGGAATAATTTGACAGCCACATGCAAAACCAAAACCAAACCCCAAAACCCTCAAGCTGTACCTTGCACCATATACAAAAATTAACTTGAAATCTATCGCATGCCTGAATACAAAACCTGAAAGCATAAAGCTTCTAGAAGAAAACAGGTGAAAATCTTTGTAAATTTCGGTGAAGTAAATATTTTTTTAGAGTACAAGAAGCGTGGCTGGGCGCGGTGGCTCACGCCTGTAATCCCAGCACTTTGGGAGGCTGAGGCGGGCGGATCACGAGGTCAGGAGATCGAGACCATCCTGGCTAACACTGTGAAACCCCATCTCTACTAAAAATACAAAAAATTAGCCGGGCGTGGTGGCGGGCGCCTGTAGTCCCAGCTACTCGGGAGGCTGAGGCAGGAGAATGGCGTGAACCTGGGAGGCGGAGCTTGCAGTGAGCCGAGATCGCGCCACTGCACTCCAGCCTGGGCGACAGAGCGAGACTCCGTCTCAAAAATAAATAAATAAATAAATAAAATAAATAAATAAATAAATAAATAAAATAGAGTACAAGAAGCATAACCTTTTTTTAAAGCCTGGTAAATTAGACTTTCTCAAAATGAAGATTTTTATTCTTAGAAGATACTATTAAGCTGATGAAAAAAACAAACAAAAAACCTCCAACGCAATTTTGGCACACAAAAAATAAAACTAGTTCTTAAAGGTCAATTATAAGAAGAAAACAACTCAACTGAAAGTCAGAAAATATTTAAACAGACACTGCACTAAAGAAGAGATATGGATGGCATAGAAGCACATGAAAATATGCTCAACATTATTAAAAAGCAAATCAAAAGTACAAAGAGATACCCAATGTACACAAATTAGAATAGACAAACTTAAAACCAAAAAATTGACAATACCAAGTGCTCATGAGAACGTGATTGAATTTCTCATACATTGGTGGTAGTAATGTAACATGGTACAGCCACTTGCAAAATAGTTTCCATTTTTGTATTAATTTAAACATACACTTACCATATAAGCAAGTAATTTTACTCATAGGGACCCACAAAGTAATCTACTGGGAGCCCTCTCAGGGCCCTGAAGAAAGCCACACCCTATGCACTTGGTAACAGGATGGCCATCTGTGGTTTCTGAAGCAGATCCTCATCCCAGTGCCCACTCTATGGACCAAGTTCCTGGAAACAGTGCAGTCCACCCAGGAGCCAGAGAAGATCCATATCTGCTAGAATCTCTGGTAATCCTAACAACCATGGAATCTACTGTGGACGCATTATCAGCTACATGACTTAACTTAAATCCCATGTGACTGTGATCCTGGAGGAAATTCCATCAGCCAAAGGGCCTAACAGGAGATGGCCTTAACCTGCTGAAACCAGTCTTTAAAGACTGAAAGAGATAGTTGTTCCTTCAAATCCACATACTCCAACACAAGGTTACACAAATAACAAAGAATGAGGCAAACAGGATACTACCAAAACAAACAAACAAACTAACAAAACTAATAAAGTTCCAGTAATGGACTCCAAAGAAATGGAGATCTGTGAATTGTCAAAAAAAAAAATAATAATAATTCAAAATAATCATATTAAAGAAGCTCAATGAGATGTAACAAAAGACAGAAAATTAAGTAAAATTAGGAAAACAATCATTAAGAAGTTCAATACAGTAATAGACATCATTTGAAAACAGAACCAAACAGAAATTGAAAAATTCAAAATCTAGCTCCAAGGGGCGACTCAATTGTACAGAAGAAATAATTAGTAATTTAGAAGACTTATCATTTGAAAACAGCTAATTGGAGGGACAAAAATTTAAGAAGATTGAAAATGAGTGAGAAAAGCATAAGGGACATGAGACAACATCAAATATACAATTATACAAATTATGAGAATCCCAGAATAAGAAGAGTGAGAGAAAGAAGTCAAAGCTTATTTAAAGAAATACTGACTGAAAACTTCCTAAATTTTGTTGGACGGATATGGGCATTCAGATTCATGAAGCTCAAAGAACCCCAAGAAAGACAGCTCAAAGAAGAACAGTCTGAGACACATGAAAATCAAATTGTCAAAAGCCAAAAGCAAAGAGAATCTTGAAAGCAGCAAGAGATAAAAGACTGGTCATAAACAAAGGAACACCCATAAGGCTATCAGCTGACTTCGCAACAGAAATCTTGTGAACCAGGAGGGAGTGGGATGATATATTCAAAGTGCTGAAAGAAAAAAACTGTAGAACATATATTTCTTTTAAATATGTATTAAAAATAAAGGGTGAAATATTCTTTTCCAGAAATGGTAGAGTATTTTCTGTTTTTTTTTATTTTTTTTTATTTTTTATTTTTTTGAGACAGTGTCTGGCTCTGACACCCAGGTTGCAGTGCAATGGCTTAATCTTGACTCACTGCAACCTCCGCCCCCAGGCTCAAGCCATCCTCCCACCTCAGCCTCCTGAGTAGCTGGGACCACAGGCATGCACCACCACGCCTGGCTAATTTTTGTATTTTTTGTACAAATGAGGTCTAATTTTGTTGTCCAAGGTGGTCTCAAACTCCTGAGCTCAAGTGATCCACCCACCTTGGTCTCCCAAAGTGCTGGGATTACAGGTCTGAGCCACTACAGCTGGCCAGAACGTGAATTCTATATGCAGCAGAAGTGTTTATTAGAATAAAAGAAGATATAAAAACGTTAAAAGACAAATAAAAGATATGGGACACAAAAATCAAATAAAAATGAATAAAATACCTAAATGTAAAACATGAAATTATAAAACTGCTAGAAAAGAATAGGAAACAAAATCTTGATATTGTCCTTGGCAATAATTTCTTAGATATCATACCAAAACCTCAGGCTACAAAAGCTAAAATAAATATATAGCCAAAATAAATATAAAATATGTCAGACTTCTGCATAGCAAAGGAAACAACTCAACAAAATAAAAAGACAACCTAAAACCAGGAAAAATATTTGTAAATCACATATCTGATGAGCAGTTAACATCCAAAATTTGTAATCAACTTTTACAACTCAAGACCAGAAAAACAAATAACCTAATCAAAAAATGGGCAAAGGACTTAAACAAACATTGCTCCAAAGAAGACATACAAATGGCGACAGGTATCCAAAAAGGTGCTTAATATCACTAACCATCAGGGAAGCATAAATTAAAACCATGATGGGATATCACCTCACACTCATTAGGATGGCTATTATCAAAAACAGAAGAGATAACAAATGTTGGTAAGAGAGTAGAGAAAAGAGAATCTTAGTGTGCTGTTAGTGAAAATATAGATTGGTACAGCCATTATGGAAAACATCGTGAAGATTACTAAAGAAATTTAAAATACAACTACCATATGATCCAGCAATCCCTCTTCTGGGTGATACCCAAAAGAGATGAAATCACTACTTAAAGAGTTTGGATCTGTATCCCCACCCAAATTGCATGTTGAAATGTAATCCGCAATGTTGGAGGTGGAGCCTGGTGGGAGGTTACTGAATCATGGGGAGTAGGGGAGATTTATCATGAATGGTTTAGCACCATCCCCTTGATGCTGTCCTTGTGATAGTGAGTTCTCACAAGATCTGGTCATTTAAAAATGTGTGGCACCTCCTGTCTCCCTCTCTTGCTCCTGCTTTTGCCATGTAATGTGGCTGTTACCCCTTTGCCTTCCACCATGATTGTAAGTTTTCTGAGACCTCCCCAGAAGCTGAGTAGAAGCCAGCATTATGCTTCCTATGCAGCCTGCATAACCATGAGCCAATTAAACCTCTTTTTTAAAACAAATTATCCATTCTCAAGTATTTCTTTACAACAATGTGAGAATGGCCTAATACAACTACCCTGTAAAAATATCTGTATTCCCAGTTCATTGCAGCGTTATTTACAATAGCCAAGATATGCAAACAACCTGAGTGTACACCAATGAATGAATGAATTTAAAAACGTGAAAAATATGTATATTTGAATAATATTCAACTTATTACTCAGCCTTAAAAAAGGAGACTCTACAATTTGCTAAATCATGGATGGACTTGGGTGACAGTGTGCTAAGTAAAATAAGACAGACACAGAAAGACGAATATTGCATCTCACTTTAATATGGAATCTAAAAACAAAAAAGGTCAAATGTATAGACATAGAGAATAAAAGAGTGGTTATCAGAAATGGGGTGACGGGGAGGAAATGGGGAGATGTAAGTCAAAAGATACAAAGTGGCAGATATGTAGAATAAACAAGACTAGAGGTCTAATGAACAATTTGAGGACTGTAGTTAATAAAATTGTATTGAACCAGGGATTTTTGTTAAATAAGTAGATTTTAGCTGTTCTTATCACAAAGAGTGTAACTATGTGAAATGACAGACATTGTTAATTTGCTTCACTATAGTAACCATTTTACTATATACAAGTATGTTGTAAATCTTAAGTATAAATGATAAAATGTATTTAAAAAATGGCAGAGGGAGCATATCACCACTAAACCTACCTTATAAGAAATGCTAAAAGGAGTTTTTGAGTGTAAATAAAAGGATACTGAAATAACAATATGAAAACATATGAAAGTATAACTCTTATCAGTAAAAGTAAATACATAGTCAAATTCAGAATACTGTAATACTGCCATGGCAGTCTATAAATCACTTTTAACTCTAGTTTAAAAGTTAAAAGACAAAAGTATTAAAAATATACTATATTATAATAATGCATGAATGGATACACAATAAAAAAGGTGCAAATCGTGACATCGATAGCATCAACTGTGTGTGGAGGGGGGAGAAACAAAAGTGTAGTTTTTGTATGCAACTATTAGTTGCTATTGGCTTAAATTCGAATATTATAACTATGTTTTATGCAAGCCCTATGGTAACCACAAGAAAAATACCTCTACCTACAAGATAAAGGGAAATACATAAAAACATACCACTACAAAAAATTTAACAAATTACACAAAAGATAGCAAGATTAGAAGAAAAAATAAAGGAATTACAATATAGTCAGTAAACAATTGGCAAAATGGCAATAGTAAGTTCTGACCTGTTAATAATTACTTTAAGTGTAAATGAATTAATTCTTCAATTAAAAGATAGAGTGACTAAATGGATTTAAAACAACAATAACAAAAAAAGGCTGAACAATATGGTACCTACAAGAGATGCACTTTAGCCTAAGGACACCCATAGATTGAAAGTGAGAGTTGGAAAAAGTTACTCCACATAAGTGTTAACCAAAAGACAGCAAGAGCAACTATACTTACACTAGACAAAATAGATTTTCAGTCAAAATCTGCCACGAGAGGCAAAAAAAAAAAAAAAAAAAAATCACTATTTGATGATACAGATGTCAGTTCATCAAAAGGACATAAATATACATGCACCTAACACTGGAGCACCTGTATATATTAGAAAATATTAATGAACTGAAGGGAGAAACACACAGCAATATGATTATGGTACGGGACTTCAGTATCCCACTTTCAACAATGAACAGATCATTGAGACAAAAAATCAGTAAGGAAATACCATACTTGAATAACGCTATAGACCAAATGGACCTAACGGACATATAAAGAATGTTTCATCCAACACTAGTGGAATACATATTCTTCACAAGAGCACATGAAGTATTCTGCAGGATGAATCATATGTTGGCATACAATACAAATTTTAACAAGTTTAAGAAGATTGAAATCAACTCAAGTATCTTTTCTGACCACAGTGTTATAAAACTAGAAATTAGTAACAGGAGGAATTCTGGAAAATTGACACATGTGTGGAAATTAAACAAGACACTCCTGAACAATGAATAAGTCAAAGAAAAAAATAAAAAGAAAATGTAAAAATATCTTGAAACAAAAGAAAATGGAAACCTAATATACAGAAACTTATGGGATACAGCTAAAGCTGCGCTAAGAGAAAAGTTTATAGCAACACATGCCTACTTTAATAAAGAAGAAAGATCTCAAATAAGAAATATAATTTTATATCTCAAAGAATTAGAAAAAGAAGAACAAACTCACCCTAAAGTCAGCAGAAGGAAAGAAAGAATAAATATTAGAGAAAAAATAAATAAAATAGACACTAGAAAGATAATAGAAAAGTTTAAAAAAGTAAGAGTTGATTTTTTGAAAATATAAACAAAATTGACAAACCTCTAACTGGACTAATCACAAAAATTAAAAAGGACTCAAAATCATAAGTAAAAAAGGTGGCATTATGATTGTCATCACAGAAATACAAAGGATCATAAGAGAATACTATGAATAATTATATACCAAGAAATTAGATAACAGAAGAAATGGATAAATTTCTAGAAACCTACAACTTACCAAGAGTGAATGATAAAGAAATAGAAAATCTGAACAGACCAATAAATAAGGAGATTGAATCAGTAATCAAAAACCTCCCAACAAAGGAAAGCTCAGAGCCAAATGGCTTCATGGGTGAATTCTATTTAAAAAAAGATCCAAGGCCAATTTATTTCAAACTGTTTAAAAAAATTGAAGAGCAGAAAACACTTTCAAACTCACTTTAAGAGGCTAGCGTTAGTGTCACACCAAAGCCAGATAAGGACACTACAAGAAAAGAAAATTACAGGCCAATACTTTGACTAATATAGATGCAAAAATCTTCAACAACATTCTACTAAACTCAATTAAACAGCACATTAAATGGCTAAAATACTATAATCAAACATAATTTATCCTTGAGATGCATGGATGGTTTGACATATGCAAATTAAAAATGTGATACACCATATTAACAAAATAAAGGATCATATGGTCATCTCAATGGATGCAGAAAAAGTATCTGACAAAATTTAACATATTTTTATGATAAAGTCTTTTGACAAATTAGATGTGAAAGGAATGTACTTCAACATAGTAAAGACTATATATGACAAGCCCATAGGTAACTCCATACTCAATGGTGAGAAGCTGAAAGCTTTTCTCTAAGAGCAGGAAAAAGACAAAGGTGCTTACTCTCACCACTTATATTAAATATAATACTTGAAGTCCCAGCCAGAGCAATTAGGTTAGAAAAAGAAATAAAAGGCATCCAAAATAGAAAAGAAAAAGTTAAATGATCTGTTTTCAGATTACATTATCTTATGTGTAGAAAATCCTAATGACTGCAAAATATCTATTAGAAGTAATAAACAAATTCAGTAAAGTTGCAGAATACAAAATCAGTATACAAAAATCACTTTAGTTTTTATACACTAACAACAAACTGTTCAAAAAGGAAAGAAGGTGTTTCTATACACTTTTGTTTCTATATACTAACAAACTGTCCAAAAAAGAAATTATAAAAAATAATTCCAATTACAATAGCATCAGAAAGAACAAATTATTTAGAAATAAATAAAGGAGATGAAATATCTGTACACTGAAAACTATGATATTGATAAAATAAATTGAAGAAGGCACAAGTAAATTGAAAGATATGTTCATAGACTGGAAGAATAAATATTGTTAAAATTTCTATGCTATCCAAAGTGTTACACAGATTTAATTCAATTTCTATCAAAACTCCAAAGGCATTTTTCACAAAAATAGAAAAGAAAATACTTAAATGTGTAGGGAACCATAAGAAATCTTGAAAAGCCAAAGCGATTAACCAAGAAGCTGGAGGCCTCATACTCCCTAATTTCCCTATATTACAAAGTTACAGTAATCAAAACAGTATGATATTAGCATAAAAAGAGATACATAGACCAATGAAACAGAATAGAGAGCCCAGAAGTTAACTCATGCCTATGTGGTCAAGTAATCTTTGACAAGAGCTCACAATGGAGATACACAATGGGAGAAAAAAAGTCTATTTGGTAAATGGCAATGGGAAAAATGGATAGCCACGTACAAAAGAATGAAACTGGACTCTTGTATTTTGCCATATGCAAAAATTAACCCCAAATGGATTAAAGACTTAAATGTAATATCTGAAACTATAAAACTTCTAGAAGAAAACAGGAAAAAAGCTTTTTGATACTGGCCATGGCAATGAGTTTTTGAAGATGATATCAAAGGCACAGGCCACAAAAGTAAAAACATGGCCGGGCGCGGTGGCTCAAGCCTGTAATCCCAGCACTTTGGGAGGCCGAGATGGGCGGATCACGAGGTCAGGAGATCGAGACCATCCTGGCTAACACGGTGAAACCCCGTCTCTACTAAGAAATACAAAAAATAGCCGGGCGAGGTGGCGGGCGCCTGTAGTCCCAGCTACTCGGGAGGCTGAGGCCGGAGAATGGCGTGAACCCGGGGAGGCGGAGCTTGCAGTGAGCTGAGATCCGGCCACTGCACTCCAGCCTGGGCTACAGAGCGAGACTCCGTCTCAAAAAAAAAAAAAAAAAAAAAAGTAAAAACATACAAGTGGGAGTACATCAAACTACGAATCTTCCACATGGCTAAGGAAACAATCAACAAAATGAAAAGACAACCTAGACAACTGATGAAAATATTTTCAAAGCATATATCTGATAAGTGGTTAGTATCCAAAATATATAAAGAATGCACATAGTAGAACAGCAAGTCAAACAAAAAAAAAAAAATAGCTGATTTTTAAAAAATGGGCAAAGGCTCTGAACAGACGATTTTCCAAAGAAGATATACGAATGCCAAACAGGTATATGGAAAGTTGCTTAACATCACTAATCTTCAGAGGAATGCAAATCAAAATCACACTGAGCTATCATCTCACACTTGTTAGAGTGGCTGTTCAAAAAGACAAGAGGTAAGTGTTGGTGAGGCTGTGAAAAAATGAAAACCCTTGAATACTGTTGGTGGGATTGTAAATTGATATAGCCATTATGGAAAAGTGTGGAAAGTCCTCAAAAATTTTAAAATGGAACTACCAGAAAACCCAACAACTTTACTTCTGGGTATATATCCAAAGGAAATTAAATCAGTATCTCAAAGAGATATCTGCACTCCCATATTCACTGCAGCATTATTCATAATAGCCAAGATATGGAAACAATGTAAATGCCATTGACAGATGAGTGAGTTAAGAATTAATATATATATTCATTATATCTAATTTATATTATATTTCTACATATACTATACCTATATTTTATATGTAATATGTAAGTATATAAGTATATAATATACTTACATAGTATATATATTATGTATATATTAAATATATGCACACACATA
The DNA here is from genome assembly GCF_003255815.1 of Theropithecus gelada. NCBI lineage: Eukaryota > Metazoa > Chordata > Mammalia > Primates > Cercopithecidae > Theropithecus > Theropithecus gelada. The sequence continues at coordinate 107,579,714 of NC_037682.1, read as the reverse complement.
CATACATAATAGAATATCCAGCCATGAAAAAGAAGGAAATCCTGCCATTTGCAACAATATGGATGAACCTGGAGGTCATTATTCTAAGTAGGAAAATCCAGACACAGAAAGTTACTCAGTGATCTTACTTATATATGGAATCTAAGAAAGTCCGATTCATAATAACATGTTAAATGATGGTTGTCAGTGGCTAGGGGGTGAGGGAGGTTGTGAGAAATTAATCACAAAGTACACATTTTTAGTTATAAAATGCACTAGTTCTGGGAATCTAATGTACAGCATGGGTGGTGATGGATGCGTTAATCAATTTGATTGTGCCAATCATTGCACAATGTATACATATATCAAATTATCACATTGTACATCTTGAATATATACAATCTTTATTTATCAATTAAATATTTTAAAATAAATTTTTAAAACATGAGAGAAAATCCTTGTGGTATACAATAGAATACTACTCATAAATAAAAAGAAGTGATCTATTTAACAACATGAATGAATCTCAAAATAACTATCTCGAGTGAGAGAAGCTAGACACCAAAATAATTAACACTATAGCCTGTTTATATAAAACTCCAGATATTACAAACTAGTATGTAATTACAGATAGCATGTCAGTATTTGTCTGTGAGGATAAGGATGGGGGCATACAAGGGAGCATGAGAAAACTTTTGGTTATGTTGAATATGCTTATTATCCTGATTGTGGCAATGGCTTTATGATTATATACATGCATCAAACTTATCAAATTGTACACTTTAAGTAAGTGTAGTCTATTTTATATCAGTTCTACTTCAATAAAACTGATTTTTAAAGGCATATAAATGGCTAAGAGGTTCATGAGAAGGTATTCAAAGTCACTAATCATCTGGGAAACACAAATCAAAACCACAATGAGATATCACCTCACATCTGTTAAAATGGCTATTCAAAAAGACCAGAGATAACAAATGTTGGCAAGGATGTGGAATAAAGGCAATCCTTATATCCTGTTGGTGGGAATGTAAATTGGTACAGCCATTATGAAAAACAGCATGGAGAGTCCTCAAAAAGTTAAAAATAGAACTATCATGTGATCTAGCAATCTCATGCCTGGGTACATATCCAAAGGAAACAAAATCAGTATCTTGAAAAGTTATCAACACTCCTGTGTTTATTGTAGCGTTATTGACAGTAGCTAAGACATAGAAATGACCTAAGCAGCAATCCATGAAAAATTGAATAAAGAAAATGTGATATATGCATACAACAGAATATTGTTTGTCAATAGAAAGAGGGAAATTCTACTTTTTGTGATAATGTGGATAAAACTGCAGGCCCTTACACTAAGTGAAATAAGCTAGACAGAGAAAGACAAATGCTGTATGGTATCACTTATATGCGGAATCGTAAGAAAAAAAAAGTTGAACTCATAGAAGCAGAGAGTGGAATGGTGGTTGCCAAGCAGCTGGGGCTGGGGTAGGAAAAAATGAGGAGATGTTGGTCAAAGCGTACAAACTTTTAGTTATAGGTAAATAAATTCTGAGGATATTATATCCTGCATGGTGACTATAGTTAATAATACTGTATTGTATTCTTCAACTTTTTTTAAAGAAAGGTAACTATGTGAGGTGGTGGATGTGTTAATTTGATTGTGGTAATCATTCCACAATGCAAACACATATCAAATCATCACATCATACATCAAACACTAAACATATAATTTTATTTGTTAATCATACTTCAATAAAGCTGAAGAATTTTTATCTAAAAATACATAACAAAATGGGAAATAAAAGTTGCCTTGTATCATTAGTTACATGGAAAATGTAAATCACAACGACAATGAGGTAATATTTCATACTCATCAGGACCACTATAATAAAAAAGATAAAAATTTGCAAGTACTGGTAAGGATGTGGAGAAATTGGAACTCTCGTACATTGCTGGTGGGAATGTAAGATTGTGCTGCTACTGTGGAAAACAGTTTGGTGGTTAAAGATAAAGTTACCATATGACCCACCAATTCTATGCTCCTAGGTATATACCTCATATAATTGAAAACAGGAACTCAAACAAACACATGTACACAATTGTTGATAGCCATATTACTCTCAGTAGTCAAAATGTGGAAACAACCCAAACATCTACAATGGAAGAATGGATAAACAAATTATGATATATACATACAATAAAATATAATTTAGTTATAAAAAGGAATAAAGTACTAATATGTGCTGCAATGTGGATGAACCTCAAAAATATTATGCTAAGTGAAAGAAGTCAGACACAAAAGATTACATATTTTATAATTCTATTTATATAAAATGTACATAATTTGTAAATTTGTAAAGACAGAAAGCAGATTAATGGTTCCCAGGTGTTAGAGAGGAGGAGAGGAAGGGTTGGGGAAAGTGGAGATTAATTGCTTAATGGGTAGAGGGTTATATTTTGGATTGATTAACATGTTTTAGAACTAGCCAGAGGTAGTGGTTACACAACATTGTGAAAGTACCAAATGCTACTGAGTAGTACACTTTAAAATGTTTAATTATATGCTATATAAATTTTGCCTCAATTTAAACACAACTAAAAATAATAAATAATTTTAAAAATAAAGGTATACAGATTGAAATAAAGAAAGTAATACTGTATTTGCAGATGATATTATAGTTTATATAGAAAATTATAAGGAATTTACAATAAAATCTATAGAACAAATATGTGATTTTATCATGTTTATAAGATACAAGGGCAATATACCAATATTAATTATGTTTTTATGTGTTATGAAACAATTTGAAAATGAAATAATAAATTGTATTATTAATACTAGTATAAAAATGAAAGCATGTAGGGATAAATTTAACAAAATATGTGCAATATTAGTATCTTGAAAACTACAAAATATTGTTGAGAGGGATTTTTAAAGATCTAAATAAATGGCATGACATACCATGTTCATGGATCAAAAGACTCAATAGTGTTAAGATGTTAGTTGTCCCTAATTTACTTTACAGATTCAAAGCATTCCTATTAACGTCCTAACGGCTTTTTTTTTTAGAAAATAGCAAGTTGATTCTAAAATTTGTATGTAATGCAATAAATCTAGACTTGTCAAAATATTTTTTTGAAAAATAACAGCTATGAAATATTTATATTATATGATTTCCAGACTTGTTATAAAGCTATAGTAATACACAGGTACTCATATAAAGATAGATTGTTTGGATCAATGGAGAGGAATTGAAGATCCAGAAACAGACCTTCACATGTATGGTAAATTGATTTTCAACAAAAGTTACAAGATAAATCACTGAAGAAAGAAAAGTATTTTCAACACATGGTACTGGGATAACTGGATATCCACATGAAAAAAAGTAAAACTCAACCTTCACCTAATAACCTACACAAAAATGAACTAGAAATGGATCATAGACCTATACATAAAAGCTAAAGTTACAATATTTCTAGACAAAAATCATAGCATAAAGTTGTCATGACTTTGAGGTAGGCAAATATTTCTTGAAAAAAACACAAAAAGCAAAAGCCCTAAAGAAAATAATTGCTAATTTAAAAATTTTTACTTTCTGCTTTTCAAAGTATATTATTGGCAAAATGAAAAGGTAAACCATAGACTAGAAGTAAATATTCTCAATACATGTATTTTATAAGGAATTTTATTCCAGATTATGTAAGGAACTCATTCCAGCTTAATAAGAAGAATATAATCCAATGAAACGTTGGTAAACATTTAAGATAGTTCACAAAGAATATATACCACAAAAAGATGCTGAACATCATTAGTCATAAGGGAAAAGTAAATTAAAGCCACACCATGAGATACTTTTATTATACATACTAGAATGATTAAAATTAAAAAGACACATTACCAAGTGTTGGTAAGGAATTGAAGCTAAAGGAACTCTCATACACTGTTGGTAGAAATAAAAAAATGGCACAAACACTTTGAAAAAGTTCGGCAGTTTCTTAAGAAGTTAAGCCTGCCCTTACCATACATAAACTATGGCAATATCCTTTCTAGCCTCTATCTTGTGGACACATTAGACATTACTGTGTCTAGTAAATGTGCACAAGAAAACAAATTCAAGGATTCTCTTGATAGCATTGCCTGTAATAGTGAATAAATGGAAATAAACTGTTCCTTATCAGGGAACTAACAAACTGTGGTTTATTCACACAGTGAAATGCTATACAAAAATTACAGTGAATAGACTACAGCTACATATATCAAGGTGGAGAAAGCTCATAAGAAAAAAGTTGAGTGAAAAAATTAATTGTAATAGGGTATGTATTATTTACACACATACATAAATAGTAAAAGCACAAAACACAAATGGACATTACACAAACTTCAAGTTAGTAGATATCTATGAGGTGAAGAGATGGGAGAAGAATGTAGGTGGGACATTATCTGTATCTGAAATGGTTTCTTTTAAAAAAATAGAGATCTGAAGCAGATATGACAACATATTAATTTCAGTTTAATTTCAGTTGTAGAAACACAAGTGTTTATTATATTTTGAAAATTTCTGTGTGTGTGTGTGTGTGTGTGTGTGTGTGTTTCATAACATAAAACAGGAAGAACCTGGCCCATCCTTAAAGAGAGGAGAAGGTCAGTCCAAGGAGTTTGGTTTGCTGAGCTCCACTCAAGAATTCATGGAGAAATCAAGTTCCATGTGGCTTCCATTGTGCCTTCCAGAAAAGAGCCAGAAAATACACCCAGGAGACCATGCCAGAGAGGAAGGTATAAGATTCTGGAAACTGCACCCTCCTAGACTTGTACCTGCCACTTTCACTTCAGTTTCTGATGGCAATCAGCAGATTCTCAGAACCAAAAGGGCCTGCAGGATTGTCCTCAGAACATCAGTCAGGGACGTAAGGACTGGCAAGGCTGAGTTTCATTCTGCAGCCAGGTTTGGAGAGATAGAACCTGAGCAAAAAAGGGGATGGTCTCAGTTAATGAGGTGAGAGGAAACAGTATAATCCTGGTGTGGGGAAGAAGGAGAAGACATGAACTTAAAGCGGCCCTAATTCTACACAGATTACTGAGATGGCCTAATATATAACCACATTATCATAAGCACTTAGAGTCTTCTTCTGCATCCTGCCCTGTGTGAATATTTCAGAATTCTTTGAGAGCTGATCCAACACAGTAGCTCCTAAGTTCCTTGACCTTCTTAATCCCACTGAACATTATTTCCATTCCTATATGGCTGTATCTTACCTACATGTCATCATCTGGCTCTTCCTTCAGTGTGAAAACTTCAAACCTAGTGGCCCTTCTCTGCCAAAATAAGTGTACCAGGTCTTTTACTTTCTAATTCCCATTAAACTTGCTCTTCAATCCCACTCATGCCTCTAGGCTTGTGAATCCCTCATTTTCCTTTCATCTATCAACTACCTTTTAATTTCATTCTTCTACCAACCATAAAACCCACATTGATATCTTCAGTTATTCACTTGCAACTTCAACTCTTTTCTCCCATGTTCTTACTTGGCATTCTTTCCAAATTCATTCTGCAATCTATATTCTCTGTCCCTAAACATGTGTGGCTGAGAAGAGCCAGAGAAAATTTTATATCCATACAAACTGACATTATTGGAAATTTGTAATTTCCAATATGAATTGGTTTTCAATTCTGTTTAACAAATCTTTCCTTTGGCTTAGACAATTAACTGTCAATATTCCTTTAGAAGATATTCCAAACCCATCTTTTCCTTAATCATTCTCTGAACCTGTAGCTTTCTACTTCACAAAGAATAAGAAGGTGTGAGTTAACTGTACCTGTGTCTAAACCCACAATGGGGTACTTTGTAATCTCTACAATCATATAACCCTCTGTTCAAGGTTTATCATTCCCATCTACTTTGGACCATTTTTCCTTCTCTCAGTCCTTCAGGATCAAAATCATTCTGTTTTCTGCCTTTATCCTTTTGATATATAAATATCTGCGAGGCTTTCCCATCTTAAAATCAAGCAAGCAAAAACATTTACAAAAAATCATCCACACTTCCCCATGCATTTTAAAGTGCTTCATTTCGTTTCTCATGGTCACGATTCAAATATATATGTTTTAAAAATTATAAAGTTTTCTAATATATATTTTTCTAATATAGAGATGTATTCTAATATATATAATTCATATACATGTATACATGACTGTGTGTGTGTGTCCTTCACTTCCGTATACCCCATGAGACACAGCTCATGGCTCTCAGTCTTTTACTACTGAAAGTACTCTGGCAAGTCACCAATGACCTTCTATGTTCATATCCAGTGACCATTTTTCTGTCTTATTTACCTGTGCTTCCTACAATATTTGATACTACTGACAAACCTCCCCGCTTTCAAGGAATAATCCACTTCCTAGTGGTGTGACATTGTGATATAATAAGAAATATATACTTGGTCTCTACCCCCAGTTTCTGTCAAAGAGCTCCTAAAATCTTTGGAATTTCCTAGGCAATAAGGACTTCTTGTGTTTTAAAGAGGTGACTCTTGGTAAGTTCCTGGATGGAGGTTGGTTACCAGAAAGACCAAGTCCAGGACTAAAAGGTCGGGACTTTCAGCCCCACCGCTCGACTTCCAGGAAGGGGAGAAAGGCTGGAGATTGAGTTAAATAATAGATCACGCCGACATCATGAAGCCGCCACAAAAATCCCTGAACTATAGGGTTCAGAGCAGTTCCAGGTTGTTGGACACATGAAGGTGCTGCGAGGGTGGTGTACGCAGAGAGGCTTGGAAGTTCTGTGCTTCTTCCCATACACTTTGCCCCAGGTAACTTTTCATTTCACTGTTCATCTGTGTCCTTTGTAATATGGTTTATAACAAACTAGTAGACATGTGTTTCCCCAAGCCATCCTAGGAAGTTATGGAACCCAAGTAGGGGATTGTGGGAACCCTGATTTAAAGCTGGAGGGTCAGAAGCAAAGGTCACAACCTGGGACTTGCAACTGAAATATGAAATGGGAGGCAGTCTTGTGGGTCTGAGTCCTTGACTTGTAGAGTCTGTGTTATCTCCAAGTAGATGGTGCCAGAATCCAGTTAAGTTGCAGGATATCCAGCTACACCTGGGTGTCAGAGAATTGGTTGAGAATGGGTATGAGGGGGAAAACCCACACATTTTGGTGGCCAGGAGTAAACTATTGGTTGTTGAGTGAGAGTAGTAGAGTGGAGAAAAATGGAGAATATGGAAAAAGTTTTTCCATAGTCACTTGGTTTCCTCCGTATCATGCTCCCCCGAAGCTTCTACTGTCTCTCTACCTTTGCACTCAGTGTCCTTTACTCAGGTCTCATTCAATGTTTGTCTCCTTAGTACTTGACTTTGACCCTCTTCTCAATCTACAAACTCTACGTGGGTGAATGCAGTGACTGCCCCTATTCCCATGGCTTTCACACTACCTCAGTCCTGATAACTGTAAAAACTTGTACTGTATTTCCAATTCATATTTCCTTTCCTAAGCCCCAGGTCCTCATACATAGCCATTTGGTGGTCATCTACCATAGCAATACAAACTCAACATGTCTAAATCCATACCCTGTAGAATGTCTTTTCCTCCTAAATTCTCTGTTTTGCTTGGTGAAATTCCTGTCCTCTCAAATTCCAATTCCAGCAAGCTGGAATTTAACTTCTCCTTTTCCCTCCATGTACATCCAGTGAATAATCAAGACTTCTCTCAAGTATATCAAAGTATTTCTTGAAAGAGGCAGAAGAATTTAGTGGTAGAAAGAGGGTCACTTGAGCCAAACTGCATGGATTTGAAGGCTAGTTTTGCTACTTACCAGTTGTTGACCTTGGTGATGTTACTTTTTTCTCTGTGCTTCAATGTCCTCATATATGAAAAAGGAATGATAATAATAGTACGTACTTCATAGAGTTGTTGAAGATTTAAACAAATACATAAAGAGCATCTAGAAAGGAGCCCACAATAATCATTTTGTAACTCATTATCATTATATTATTTTCTTGTAATTTTCAGAGCCACATATCAATGCAGATATCCATCATTCCCTCCCTCAGTCTTCTATCCCTTCTCTCCTTTCGAGAAGGTTTAGGGGTTTTGGTACTGAGGTCTTGGAGTGAGAGTCGTCAGGACTGTCTCATAGCAAGCAGCAAGGCAGGAATCTGAAGGCACTCATTATTTGGCTCCTGAGTGAATGCAGACTGGGAAGCAAAAGAAGGTACAAAAAGATGTCAGGGGAGGGAAACAAGAAGAACTTAGTCTGAAGGGAAGGGCTGGCCACCCAAATTGGACTGAGATAAATGAAGAATGTTCAGAGGTGGAGCTGGAGATGTTCCCAAGGCAAAATATGAAATTGAATAGCGAGAAAATATGTTTCAGAGAAATAGTCTCCTAACTCAGTGCTCTGCAATCCATGCTGTATATTAATATCACCTGAGGAGCATTTATGACCTACTGAAGCCAAGGTGCAGCCCAGCCAGATTTAATCAGAATCTCAGGATTGAGGTCGCAATACCATGATTATTTTTTAATTCCCCGGGTAATTCTAACATGTGGCATGTGGCTAGGGTTGGGAATCAGTGTCCTAATTTTGATCACTTACTTCTCTAACAGCATCTCTACCTGTCATATATACACACAGGCATTTTGCACTTGTTTTTGTTAAGGCAAAGCTGGTCATGACATTATCTAGTCTAAAGCTCTTCACGGGCTCTTCATAATCCTATAGGACAAAAAAAAGTTGCAATTCCATAGCATATAAAAAGCCTTTCCTGATTATAGCCTTCTCTACTTCCTCCTGGTTTTTGAGAGCCAATTGAGCATTTTTTTTTCCCCAGATTTGAGTTTAGTGATGTCACATTGGAAGTTTGAAATCAGCCATGATGGGGTATGTTTACACTATAGAAATTGGCATGCTAAAAATCAGGGTTCCCCCAACCCCACCCCAAAAAGCTGGCTGTTAAAATTTTACATCACTGCTTTCTCTCACATTTTCCACATTGAAATGTTAGACATACTCTACTGAAATGTTAGACAACTTGAACTTTCTAGAACATGGCCTTTCAGAAGCTGTTCCTTCTACTTATAATATTTTTGTCTTTTTTTTTTTATTAACCATGCACATTTCTATTACCCTTCAAGTCTCAATTGAAATATCACTCTCCCTGTGAATGCTCTCCCATCCACTCCAAGAAGAGTGGGTCTCTTCCTTCCCTGTTACTGCTACACATCATTGGTGTGATATTTAATGATTGTGTTTTGCTGCATGTAATAACCTGAATTGCTTGTGTACTTACATGGTGTTTTTCCCCATCATACTGTGAACCCCTTCTTGTCAAGGACCATCTCTCTGTCATCTTTGGATCTCTATTAACCTATTATAGTGTCTGGCATATAGTAGATACTCAATAATTGTTTCTTCAATGAATAAATGGGAGGATGAATGAATAAACCCATTGGAGGGGAATATTCAGAACAAAGAGCTTGGAGCAATACTGAAATGCCTCATTTTGGAGGGCATTTAATGCCAGATTTGGACTTCATCTTATAGTAAATGGAGAACCACTGAAGTTTTTCTGACAAGCGAAGTGACCTGTAACAAGCCATGTTTAGGATGTTTAGACTGACAGTGGTGTTCAGAGGGAACCGAGAGAAGAGGAATCAGAGAAAAGAACTCTGGTCAAGGGGATCAGAAATTGAATAGGTGGAAATGTAGAGTCAGACGGTGGGCTCAGCAGAGGCATACCTACCAGTCACTGGCATCCTGGGGTGAGTATGGGGGAGAATTAATGTGATAGTGAGAAACCCAGAAATAATAACGAGAATTTGATTTGCTTGCCCTGAAGAATAGAAAATGTAAAGACACATGATGGCTCTCTTCAAATCTTTGACAACTACTCCCGGGGGAACAGAAATTAGCCAATTTATTTCTGTATTCTGAGTTGCCCAGAGGTCAGATCTAAGACAAATATAAGGAAGACTTTTTTAACCCATTAGACATGTCTAAAAATGGAGCAAGCTGCCTAAAGAAGTAGTGAGTACCTTGTCACAGGAAATGATCAAGCAGAGCAATTGGTAGGGTATGTTACAAAGGGAATCCAAGAATTAGACCAGGTAATTTTTCTGGCACTTAAGATTCTGCTGTTTTCTGCAGGATTCTGTCCTAGTGAATTTGAGATAACAGTGCAATTTTCAGGTACAGTGTCCAGGAGCTGGAGTTCCTGGACATAAAGCCAAGGAGACGTCTCCTCTCAGGGACAAAACTGTACTCTGAGTGTTGGGTGCCCAAGCCCAGTACTGTTTACATTATACCATAGTTATCCCAAAGAAAACAGCCAGTGCCAAACAGTGTGGTGCTGTGTTGAGTCATCTCTGTGACTTTCCAAACACCAGGAGGGTGTCAGGAGGCCATGAAGAAAATGCCCTACAGCAGCTTTCCTTCCCCTTCTTAGACTTAGAAGATGACCTCACTGTGTTTTCATCCAACAGTAGGGTGTTCCTCAAGTTCTCTCTTCTCCAGTGCAGGGTTTCTTCTGCCTTTACACCCTCAAAGGCCCTCTGTCTTGCAGTGACATAGTCCTCCACATGTGTTCTTGGTCCCATTTCCTTTCTTCACCATCTGGGATCTTCCTCTATCTCTCTTGGTACCCAATCTTTTCTTTTTACTGGTTCTAAATATTTATAATTATTTTTATCCTAGAACAAAAAAGTTCCTAAAATTACTACTCAGCCTCTATTCACTCAAATTTGTAAAGTGGACGCTTTACTCTTGCTGCCCTTGACCTTGGCCACATCCTTGCACCTCACTCCTTTCTTATAGTCCAACTTAGACCCCAAGGTGCTTTTCTGAGAGACAACCATGTAACACAGCAGAAACAGGATGTGATTTGAGATCAGAAGGCTCGGATCCATTTCTGGATCAGCCACTTACTATCCGAACCTCCCTTTCTTCATCACATTTGTTATGAGCCTCAGATGAGCTAATAGATGAGGAAGACGTTTTCTCCCCACGAATTGAAAAGCACTGTACAAATGTTAGTGTTAGTGAAACTGTTGTCACAGAGATGATCAGTGATGTCTTTCACCACCTGCTTCAAGGGCCTTTGCTCGGTTCTCCATCTCATACTGTCTTGGCCACATTTGAACTTGCTGTGCCCTCCTTTGTGAAACTCTTTACTTCCATGGTTTCCTTTTCATTTGTTTCTAAGAAATTAACATCTCATTTCCAGTTTCCTCTCTGGATTCTCTTTCTGCCTCAACATCCACATTCCTATAAGTTGTTTTCCCTTTTCTGCTGTTCCTCCTTCACTTCCAAGTGAAGGAATAATCACTCTTCCATGGATTCAACTATCTCTTCTAGGTGCATAATCCATTCACATTTATCTCCCAAGTTATGGTCCCCGATTGGAAACCCTGCTGGATTTCTCCTCTGGTTTTCCTGCCAGGATCTCAAACTCTTTATTGTTGTCACAAGATAAATCAATGCATCTTTGTAGAGCCTCTGACAAAGTGGTTTGAGAAGGCCAGAGACTGAAATATTATTGGCCAGCCCTGCAAAGGAGTGCACTTATCATCAGGGACCATCTCCCAAATGCCAATCAGAGAGAACAATTCCTTTCATGTAAACTTTATGTTGTAAATTATAGTATCTGCATGCCAAGTAGAGGATGGTAATATTCACTCCCATGAGTCTCTGGGTATTGCTAAAGCATTTTATGAATTGACAACTCTCCTATGTTATCCATCTCTCTGGGTTCTAGATTCTTGGTTTTGGAAACTGTCAATGGCCAAAGTCTATAAGCTGAGCTCCTGGGTCCTTCCCAAAGCCTCCTTGATGGGTAAACAAGGTGATCATCAAAACAGTAATAAGACTAACTCTTACCAGATTGTTTTTTCCTGGTCTGAGCCAAGGGAAACCACCCATGTAGTCCAACTGGCCCAGAAATTCTGTCCTTTTAATATTTTGAGTTGTATTAAACTATAAAAAATCCTTTCTTTATATCATAGTAAATACGTGTGATCTATCTGTGTTTCCCTCTACTGGTCTCTCTATGTTAGTGGTAGATGTTTAGTAAATGTTAGTTTTCTTTCCCTATTTCCCTTTTCTCTATCAGACTGCCAGAGCCATGAGGGCAGGGACTTAGTATTTCTCAGTATTGTACCCCTAATGCCATGCCTTATTCATCCAGCCATGCACACACACACACACACACACACACACAGAGTTAAATTGAGTTTATTTGTATAAAATATCTAGGTGGGTGATGTGGGAATATCCAATTTTTTTTTTTTTTTTAAATTTATTTATTATTATTATACTGTAAGTTGTAGGGTACATGTGCATAACGTGCAGGTTTGTTACATATGTATACTTGTGCCTTGTTGGTGTGCTGCACCCATCAACTCGTCATTTACATCAGGTATAACTCCCAGTGCAATCCCTCCCCCCGCCCCCCTCCCCATGATAGGCCCCGGTGTGTGATGTTCCCCTTCCCGAGTCCAAGTGATCTCATTGTTCAGTTCCCACCTATGAGTGAGAACATGCGGTGTTTGGTTTTCTGTTCTTGTGATAGTTTGCTAAGAATGATGGATTCCAGCTGCATCCATGTCCCTACAAAGGACACAAACTCATCCTTTTTTATGGCTGCATAGTATTCCATGGTGTATATATGCCACATTTTCTTAATCCAATCTGTCACTGATGGACATTTGGGTTGATTCCAAGTCTTTGCTATTGTGAATAGTGCTGCAATAAACATACGTGTGCATGTGTCTTTATAGCAGCATAATTTATAATCCTTTGGGTATATCCCCAGTAATGGGATGGCTGGGTCATATGGTACATCTAGTTCTAGATCCTTGAGGAATCGCCATACTGTTTTCCATAATGGTTGAACTAGTTTACAATCAGAAGGATAAGGTATGATGCCTTTTGCACTGACTGGTGGGGCATACTATACATATAATATATCATGGTTGTGTCTGAATGTAGCACTTCTGATTCCCAACCTGTAGCTCCGGAGAACCTTCTCTAGTCTCATCATCTTGTTGTCTGACCCCTTAGGGTTGACCAGGACCCAGTCCCTACTTGCCCCTCAGTATGGCCAGGTAACTGGCAAATGGTGGTGTGCTGGAGGCGGCTCTCATAGGCTAGTGAGGATCCATTGTACACATCTCTTCCCAAATCTGCATTAAGGGATATCACGTTGGCAGCTTTAAACTGGCAATATGGGAGTATTTACACCATGGTAACTGGCAACCACTGCAAATCAGGGTTTTCTTTTCCCCCAGAGAGCTGGCTGTAAAACATTTACCGCCACACCATTGTTGTCAACATTATTCCTTGTTCATCTCTTTGTATGACTGGCTTCTTCTAATCCATAAAGTTCAGCTCAGATATCACCTTTTCTGAGAGATATTTTTATTCCAAGTTACCCCCACTCCCTTCACTTTCTATTATATCATTCACTCTTTGCTTCAGAGGGTATATTTCAATCTGTAACTATCTTGTGCATGTATTTCGTGTACTGGTTTACTGTTCATCTTCCTCACTAGAAACCTTATCTTGTCTCATTCACTGCTGTATTTTCAGCATCCAGTGCAGGCTCAGGCACATAGTTTGTGCTTCAAAAATATCTACCTGAAGAAAAAATAAAAACAATAAATGATTCTAACATCTCAGTCATCAAAGATGAAAAATACAATAGTTTATATACTTGCGTGTGTCTCCCAGTACATTCTGAGTGTTTCGAGTTTGATTTTCAACGTATTCCCAGGACCTAGCACAGTGCCTGGAACATAGTAGGGGATCATTAAATTTTGAATAAATGTAACATTAGGGACCAGCCAACTCATGCAAGTTTCCCTGTAACACCCCAGAGAACTCCATTCCTTCACCTTCATCGGCAAGATAAAAACACTACTGTTTTCTTCTGAGAAAGCAAAACCTCAAGGCAGGAGTTTGTCCTCACCAGCACTGCTGGAAAGACTGGGGTGGCATCAATTTATCTTATCCAACCTGTATTTTTCTTCTCTGACTGGGTCAGAGCAATTCATTATGTCACCCTTAGGCAAGTCCCCTAATGGGAATGAGAGAGGCCATGGCCCCGTCTCTTCCAGTGGGCTGCAGCAGAGATAGCTTTCCTTGCATGGATGAATAGCTGTAAGCCACCTTTGCCCCAGCCTCCTGGAGAAGGCAAAAGAAGTTTTCTAAATGTTTTCCTGCCACGCGGATCACTGAATTATGCATGAGGCCAAACCTAGGGAACAGCAAATCGTTGTGGGATGGAGGGAAAGTGTTCATCCAGAAAGGGAAATCGAAACCTTACTTGCCGCCTCCTCGGGATGGCTTCCCTCAATTGATAAGTAGTGTTATATTATTCCACATCTTTAATAGATTATCGATGCATTTGGCAATGATATAATCCTGGCGTCAAGAGTAATTCTTTCTTTTTAGTATGCTGCACTTACTACACTCAGGCGAGGCAGCTTGGACACAGAGCCTGGCTGGCTGATCCAAGTCAAATCAGTTAGATCCAGGACTTCTCTGGGCATTGATGAGCAGGATGAAAAAAAGATGCATATTCATGATTTGTCTCAAAAGCAGGAGAGACCATGAGACAGTGAGTCAACAGGAGTCTTCTGGTGATACAGGTGAGAAGGCCTGTTTCTTTCATCTTTGCATGAAAGATGCCAAGTATCTTGCCACCATGGCCATAGTACTCAATATAGGGCTGTGCTATCCACCAGTGGCAAGCAGTGCTGCTCTCAGCTGAAAAAATGGAAGGATCATCTTCATCTCAGTTGGTACTGCATTCCCAGCAATGTTTTCTCCCCTGTCTCAGTTCTTTTCCAATGGGTAGTCATGCTTCTGGCCCAGAGGACGCCAGCCATTTCATAAGGCAGAAGTACCTCTAAATACCCCAAATTACACACTCAGGAGTGGAGTAGGGATGGATCTGGAATCTTTGGATATGGATCTTGGACAGACAACAAAATCCTTAAACTGAGCAGAGAGGGTCATCGAGGTCAGCTGCTTGCATCTCAAGAAATTCCAGCAAACCTTGAAAAGCAGAGGAGGAGCAGCCTAGTTAAAGATCTACCAGCCAGGCTTTATATTATTCAGAAAAGCATGATCTTGCAATAAAAAATTCTTTTTCTGGAAAGTCACAACCTTCCCACTCACCTCCTGTATAGTGGAATGAGTATTGGAATTGAAGTAAGAATATATATATATATGTGTGTGTGTGTGTGTGTGTGTGTGTGTGTGTGTGTGTGTGTGTTGAGTACTGGATTGGCCATTTTTCAAAGCTATGTGACCTTGGTTGCTTAGTCTCTCTTAACCTTATTTATTCCACCAGTCAAATGGGAACAATTGTAGATACCCTACACTACGCACAGTTTTGTGAGGGATAAATAAAATGAGATGATATAAATGGAAGCCATTTGTAGCCAAGTGCTATATGAACTTCAGGGACATTTGATCTGCCAGCACCCTTCCCTTCTTCTAGGAAGTGTCCTCTTCTTCTTGGAAATGTTTATCTCCTAAAAGGAACCATGTGGTTTAAATAAAGGCTGCCATGTTGTTACTCCATGTTGGGTATCTTTCCAAAGCCAGGCCAGTCATGGCCACTCCTGTCCTAGCTGTCATCATTGAATGGGATGGCTCTGACGTGGGCATCTAAACTCCAGTGAGGCATTCAGAACCCTTCCCCAAGGGTTTCCATCTTGCTATAAGAAGAGTGCGAAGCAGTTCTCTCTGGGGGTAGAAGCTGTGAGATGGGAGGCATGGAGGTTGTTGGTCGTTCTGTTTCCTAATGCACAGAGGAAGCCTGCTGCTGAGGGAGAAAATGAAGCTGCACAGAGAGAAAATGAACAGACAGAGATGAAACACAGAGTTACCACGATATATCTGGTTCAGATTTTCCTGTGGGTCCAAATGAATCCTTTCTTGTCCTATGGCTTGGAAGGATATTATTTCAGCATCCTTCAAATACGTTCCTCTTTTTGCCTAAGCCAGTTTCAATTTTATGTTTGTCACTTACAACTGAAAGAAGCTCCACAGAGAGGCAGTCATTCATTATTTTGGTTCCTAGTTCCAGGTGGGTCGTAGATCTCACATCCTGATCTCTCTGCCTTACTATTCACAGACCTCATTCTCCAAGGTCATTGCACTTGCCTTGTCCTTTATTCACACTGTGTGAGTTTTTCCCACGTTCCAGGGACCCTCCCAAGCTTCTGGGTCTGCATATAATCTAACAAAAACAATTGGATATTATCCTGAGGAAACTCACTCAAGTACTGTGCCTATAAAAGCACTTGATTAGAAGGCCAAGTCCACGTATTTACTCTGATGCATCTAATTATTTGTTTTATTTTCTTTTTTTTTTTTTTTTTTTTTTTTTTTTTTTTTTGAGACGGAGTCTTGCTCTGCCGCCCAGGCTGGAGTACAGTGGCCGGATCTCAGCTCACTGCAAGCTCCGCCTCCCGGGTTCACGCCATTCTCCTGCCTCAGCCTCCCGAGTAGCTGGGACTACAGGCGCCAGCCACCTCGCCCGGCTAGTTTTTTGTATTTTTAGTAGAGACGGGGTTTCACCGTGTTAGCCAGGATGGTCTCGATCTCCTGACCTCGTGATCCGCCCATCTCGGCCTCCCAAAGTGCTGGGATTACAGGCTTGAGCCACCGCGCCCGGCCTATTTGTTTTATTTTCTATGGCATGCATTTATGTAGAAATTGTCAAATATTTTGTGGAATGGGGTAGGTTAGGCTATAACTCACTAAAAATTGCTAAGTTTTTACTGTCAGCTTAGAACTATTGGGAAAAAACAAAAATAAGACATGCCCCTGCCCTTGAAATGCGTATAGTCTTGCTGAGCAAACAACGAAAAGCTAGAGAACAAGTCAGAAAAATCAAACCTGGCAAATTATGAGACACAGATAAGTGTTTCAAACAATCACAGAAGGTAAGTCTTTGATAGACTAGGCTGTATAGGGTAGAATTCCTATGAGGTGTAATCTGTTGGAATTGTTTTGTTAGACCTACAGAGTATTTAATAGTTTTAAAATTGGTGCTCATTACTTAAAACCAGATTTCATACGTTGTAAAAATGTGTTTCTGGGCCAGGCGCGGTGACTCACGCCTGTAATCTCAGCACTTTGGGAGGCCAAGGCAGGTGGATCACGAGGTCAGGAGTTCAAGACTAGCCTGGCCAACATGGTGAAATCCCGTTTCTACTAAAAATACAAAAATTAGCTGGGCGTGGTGGCAGGTGCCTGTAATCCCAGCTACTTGGAAGGCTGAGGCAGAGAATTGCTTGAACCCGTGAGGCAGAGTTTGCAGTGAACCAAGATGGCGCCAGTGCACTCCAGCCTGGGCGACAGAGCGCGACTCCATCTCAAAACAAACAAACAAACAAAACATGTGTTTCTGGTTTCTTTTGATAAACGGGCGGACTTGATAACAATTCTCACTTGACAATAACCAGCTGGGCTGGAGTAGCTGCTCCCTTCTTCGGCCTGAGCGGGAACGCTCCAGTTACCTGACTGGCTTCATACCTTTGGGTTCCTCGGACTGGTTCCCAAAGGCATTTGAATTTGCTACCTGAGGCCCAAGTTGGAGCTCAAAAGGTCCCAGCTCCCCAGCAGCCGAAGGAGGAACTTCAGGACCAACACCTATCTAAGGTTGCTGCCTACCTTGACAAGCACCCAATTCATTATTTTAAAAGTGTCATTGAAAAGCATATCCCACACCGGCAGGTCTAGGCTGCATTCACCCACCACAGGTGAACTGAAGTCAGGGACAGGCTTCTCTGTAGGAACACAGAGGTGCAGGAAGCCTTCCTCAAGTCATCAGCTACCCAACACCCACCACTCCGAGCCTCAGATTTTCTTCAGAGCCTCTTCTTTCTTCTTCTCCTTCTTTTTAATGTCCACATTTTTTTTTCACTTTGTTGTATTTGAATGCAGATGATACAGAATGAAATTCCTTTGGCGGCTGTATGCGCGGGAGTGCGCAAAAGTATTTATGAATCCTAAATGAAGCTGGCTGCAGAGCCAAGGAGCTCCAGCAGAGCGCCGGCGTGTGTGCCCGCCGGAGTCTGATCTCTTACATGGGAAGCTGCGTTTGATATCTCATTTGTTGGCTGTGTTCCTCGCAAATCCGCGCGCTGTTTAACCCACTTTGCCACAGCAGAAAGAGACGCAGAAGAGGCTCGCTGAGCATGGGGAAGGCGGTCCCACAACAGTGCCCTGGAATGGTCAGAAAACAAAGAAAGCCGTGGGGCGTGTGGGACGTGCTGCCACCCTCTGGCTGGGTGTAGCACCGCCTCCTGCTGGACCGAGGAAGTTCCCCCATCCCGTGGAGCCGGGGCCTCCCTGCTTCTAAACCTCTCTGAGGTCTCAGAATTGCAGGCGAGTCTGGACCGAGTTGGCTTTTATTGGGGCTCTTAGAAAAATCTGTGCTTTCCCTCTTTCTGGTTTCAAAAGAAACTTCTCTTAGGCAAACCAAGACCCCCCTCCAACCTTGGCCTAGGAGAGACACAGCATGTAGCTGTGGCTGAATCCGCCTTTCTGCTAGATATTCAGCCCACGCATGACAACGACTTTGGCAAAATGCTAGCAATCAGAAACCTGCTCTTCATAGACATAAAAGAGTCGGGACATAGGTCTCCCCAATAATGATAGTCTACATGCATTAGCATATATTTTCTTGAGAAGCGAACTACCAGAGTAAGTCCCTAAAAGCAATTCATTCTATTTACAGCTTTTCTGAAGCCCCCGAGAGGGAATCATCTTGGAGCACTGCAGATACCACACTGAAAATAGTGAAAAACATTCAATTTAGAAACAATTTTATCTTGATTTATCTTTTTTTTTTTTCCTTTGTGAGTCAGCCCACTGCTTCTGCTCCTTCTCTTACCTAAAAGTGGTTCCCTGCATACCTCCTCCTCAGGTCATGAGGACAGGAATCGTGGTGTATCCCCACAATGTGGCCAGGGTAGCCAAGAAGGTTACCCGATTTTGCCTCCTGGTGGGAAGGCCTCTGTCTCAGAACTGCAGAAGGATGAAGAGGGAGCCGGAAAACAGGAGCTGCACCAGGTGCAGCAGCAGCAGCACTGTTGCTTGCTACAATACACAGATTATTCTCTAGGAGGTAACTACAGCTCTTTAAAACACTGACAATGTGAATGTCATGTCCTATTACCCCATCCTCTGGGCTAATAATAAGATTTTGTAACCATGTCAACAGCAAGAGAAAGAGAGCAGGAAAGTATCCCTTTGATTACATAAAATGCCCAGGTACCTAGTACAGCCTTGTAAGTCACTCACTCATAGGTATGTGCTGCCTAAGAAAGGCATGAGGTGAGGCCAGGCCTTGCATCTCCAGCAAAGCCAAGGGTGCACCTGCAATCAGGGCTAGGTAAGTAGTAAGAACCTACTGTGTGCCCACAACGATGTTCAGAATCAGAAACAAACAGAGAACGGCCAGGTGCAGTGGCTCATGCCTGTAATTCCAGCACTTTGGGAGGCCAAGGCAGGCGGATCACTTGAGACTAGGATTTCAAGACCAGCCTAGGCAACATGGCGAAACCCCATCTCTCCAAAAAATACAAAAATCAGCCAGGCAGAGGTGCATGCCTGTAGTCCCCACTACTTGGGAGGCTGAGGCAGGAGGATTGCTTGAGCCCCAGAGGCAGAGGTTACAGTGAGCTGAGATTGTACCATTTGTACCACTCCAGACTGGGTGACAGAGCAAGACTCTGTAAAAAAAAAAAAAAAAAGAAAGAAGAAAGGAAAGAAAGAAAGGAAGGAAGGAAGGAAGGGAGGGAGGGAGGGAGGGAGGGAGGGAGGGAAGGAAGGAAGGAAAGAAAGAGAAAAGAAAACCAGATAAATAAATAATAAAAATTCAGTTTCTGCTTCTGAGAGAAGTTAACAATTAAGTTAGAGATAAGCCCAAGTGTGGATTGTAAATACACTGGATTTAGACTCAGAAGACAGAAATCGAGATTCTCCCTCCTCCCTTAGCTGTGTGCTCTTGATGAGACAGTTTGTCTCCCTGAGCTTCGGGCTCCTCAGTTGCAAAATGTGGGTGATAATACCTAGTCCTATATGCCTCACACACTTCTCATGAGGATGAAATAAAAAATGCAGTCGTTTCTAAATCAATAGTGCAATCCTTTTTAAAACAAAAAAAAATTGTATGTGAAACTCTAAAATGAAACACAGATCAAGAGCTGAGCTGTAGTTAGAGGGGGCAGGGACACAAGTGTGAGGCTTATGTCCTGAGGGTGAGCCACCTCCTCAGCCTTTCTATGTTCCCAGAGTGGCCCTGGGGGTGCCCAGGAGTACCCTATAGCTCTGAGCAGCATAATGTGAGGACCAGAGAGGAAATGCTTTGAAATAATGTATTATTATAATTATCAAGAATAATACAAACTGGTCATTCACAGAGGTAATTGTAGAAATGGAGAGAAGGGAGAGATCAATGGGAGCTTCAGTGGTTAAATAGTAGTAGGACCCATGCTGCTCCATAGAGAATAGCAAGCATCTGGGTAGGCAGAGAGGAGTAGGGAGAGGATTCCAGTGGGGGGCATGGACGTGAGCAATGGCATGGACATGAGATGAGAACTCATGTGTGCTCTTCAGGGACAAGGAAAGAGCCAACCTTGTGAGAGCAGAGCCTGTGTGTACTGTGGTGGTGGGGTGTGGATGTGCTTAAGGCTGGCATCTTTAGGGTCAACATGATTCACATTGGGACCCCACAAGCAGGTACTATGGGAAGCCTGAACCAGGTAGGAGTAGGCTCGTGGGTACCTGATTCTATTGTAGCTAGGCTAATTCATTGGCTTGAACTCTACCTGTTTGCTGGAGTCAAATTTCCTTCATCAAAGGTCATCTACTAACGATGATCCTTTGCTTTGGACTCTGTGATTCCTAATTACCGTCTCACAGCTTTCCATGTGTCCTGCTTGCCTCTGTCACTAACTGATGTAGATGGAGGTGTTTGCCCCCAGACGCAATGGAAGCATCCCCCTGAAAGTCCATTTACTCAGAATTTCAAGTCTTCCTATACCCCCCATGGGACACACCCACTGAGGTACCTCTTTAGGTCCTTGTGCCCCTGGGAAGGGCTGTCCGGCCTGGCCTTCTCTGCTGAATCCTCTCAGTCCCCAAGGATGACTGACCTTCTGTGCTTGTCTCAGAACACCTTGTTGTCTTGTCCTCTTTGAAATGCCTGACAGCAGCAAATGCTTGGGTCTAAAAGCAAAATAATGAAATCAAATGAAAGCTCCCCAATTTCTCAGCTGCTTGTCCTTGGTCTGGTGTGGTGTATGGCATGCATTATTCAGAGAGAAGCAGCTGCATTACCTGAAGCAGAAATTCTGTTTTTCAGGCACCTGTCTGGAGGGATGGCTGGAGTGGAGCTGATGGCACTGCCCAGGAGCCTGGGAGTGCTTGGTGGTAGAGGAGAGTCCAGCTTTTGCATTGCATTTGAGGAGGTCGTCAAAGTAGCTGCCTAGTCAAGAGAAAGGTCACTTTAGTAAGTGAGCCCAGTTTGAGAGAAGGGAAGCCCAGACAGTCCAGACATCTATGAAGGGAGCCCACAGGAAAGATTACAGGAGAACGTATGCAGACTGTCTGGATGAAGGGGCTTCTAGTTGTTCAGAAGACCCCCAAATATATGGCCTGTACTGCAAATCATCTCCCACGAATGCATCAAATACATGAAGATAATATGAATAGGACATAGAATATCTTCTAAATAAGAAAGGTATGAAAATCCGTGTGGGTGTGTATGGAGTGAGAAGGACAGGGTCAGATTCACGGTAGTGGATTGTACTGTTGCTCTAGGATATTCACTTTTTCCCCTTGAGAGCATTGTGCACCCATGCTGCTTCCCTGTGGCTTGTGGTGGCCTTTAGAAAATGGAGTATATAGCCGGGCATGGTGCCTCACACCTGTAACCCCAGCACTTTGGGAAGCCAAGGCAGGCAGATCACGAGGTCAGGAGATCCAGACCATCCTGGCCAACATGATGAAACCCCATCTCTACTAAAATACAAAAATTAGCCAGGCGTAGTGGTGGGTGCCTGTAATCCCAGCTACTCAGGAAACCGAGGCAGGGGAATCACTTGAACCTAGGAGGCGGATGTTGCAGTGAGCCGAGATCGCGCCACTGCACTCCAGCCTGGCGACAGAGCAAGACTCCGTCTCAAACAAACAAACAAGAAAATGGAGTATATTCCACGCCCCCACCTCCTGCCCCTGTGTGCCAGCTCCCCACACCCTTGTCAAGCTTGGCCATGTGACTTACTTGGATTCATGGAATATGAGTCAGTTCAGAAGCTACAAGGAGTATGGTGTGTTTGGCCATTTCTCTTGCTCAGTTCTTTCTATCGTCAGATCAGCAGGTCCCAAATTAGGGGCTGCCCTTTCAGCCTAAGTCCCTGAATGAGAAGACTCATGAAGCACATCTGCAGCTGCCAACATGCTCTGTGAACAAGAAATAAATGCTTGTAAGATATAAGCCACTAAGATTTTAGGGGTTGTTTGTTACCATAGCAAAACTGGCTAACATAGTTAATGTCAATCAATGATGAGGAAATTAATCATGTCTGCCTTGAGTTAAGCTTTTTTAAACTTGATTTGTTTATTTAATTGATTGTTGTCATCTTCACTTGGGGTGAATAGCATTGATAAATAAGAGGGGCTGTTTGCTTTAATGAATCCTTGGGGGAGTGCTGTTGATTTTTACAGAACACACATATTAGAATTTGACAGGTCCTATGGCTGGGCGTCTAGCTGGGTTTCCCTTCATTAGTGGTTGATGAGGTCTAAATGTAGCATAGACTTGGCCGTTTTCTGTCCTCAACCTGTGCAGAACACGTTCCCACTAGCCCTTCCCTGGAATCCTACCTACTTTGTGTGCACCGCCTTCTTCAACTCCAATTCAGCGACTATTTAATGAAGCCCTCAGTATGCCCTGGGTCTTGGGAGTGTATCTCCATTATCTCATTTGGTTCTCCCAACAATGATTGGAGGTGTTATTGTTGCCGTAGTTCATTTAGGTTGCTATAACACAGTGCCTTTGATTGGGTAGCTTATAAACAACAAAAATATATTTCTCAAAGTTCTGGAGTCTGGGAAGTCTAACATCAAGGCAGATTTGGGGTGTGAGGAACGCTCGTTTCCTGCTTCATAGATGGTGCCTTCTCATTGTGACCTCACGTGGTGGAAGGGGCTATCCAACTTATTGGGGATTCTTTTGCAAGGGCGCTCATGGCAATCATAAGGGCTCTACTCTCATAACTTCATCACCCCCCAAGGGCCCCATCTCCTAATACCATCTCCTTGGGAGCTCACATTTCAACATGTGAATTTTGGAGGGACATGAAGATTCAGGCCATAGCAATTGTTACATAGCTTTTGAAGAAAGCAAGGGTCCCAAGGGTCACCCAAGGTTACAAAGTTGGTAAAGGGAGATAAAGACTTTGACCTAGATTTCTTTATTTTTAGCCTAGTGCTGTCATCACCACACCAAGCCACATGGATTGAAGGTGTTCTGTGTCAGCTTAGTGTCTAGGATCAAATTTGCCAAAGTCTCGGGGACATGGGTTCATGGGCTCGTGGTAGGAAGGTAGGATGGAAGACAAGACCCTTTGTACCTTATACATTTATATTACAATGTATATTTTATTCCCCAACATAAATTCATTTAAATTCTATTCCTAGGACAGGCAGTCCAACAAGTTATAAGACTGAACTCTAGGTAGGTCCCACTTTTTGGGTGGGACTTCTGTGTCCTCTTGGAAGAAAAGCATTAGTGAAATTAAAAATAGATACCTCTGGAGGACAGCCAGTCTCCAAGGGGACTGTAATCATTGAAGAACATTCCCACTTTCAATTCTCTGAGAGTGGCAAGGGTGTTGTATTAACAACAACAACAACGATAATAGAACAATAGCTGTTGTGTCAACAAATATTTTACAAAATGCTTTCATATAAATTGCCCGTCTGCTGCTTGAGAAGGCCACTAAGATCCCCTTAAATGTACCCTGTCACCAGGCTGTTGACTGCCATCTGTCTGGGACTCAAGAATTCCAGGAGCAATGATGTTGAACTCCCCCTACTGCTGGGGTACAGATAGGCAGAGGCAAAGAGGCAGGCAATAAAGAGGTGAGCTTGTCCTTGCATTCCCATTCTTGTTTGGAAGGATTGAAAGATCCTCTCCATGAGCCTAAAAGAAGAGTGTTGGGTAGAAGACTCCATCAGTACAAATATCACTAAGGCCTGGGTTAATATTAGAGGCTTACTCTCAACATACTGGTAACGATGTGCTGGTTCTATTGCATAAAGTCAGAAATACCTTATGCTGACCCCAGGACTCCTCCAGCCCCTCTCAGATAGAAATCAGTAGGGGGCAGTCCTAGCAGGACTTCATGGAGTCATCTAATTTCCCTCTTGCCTCCAGAAAAATAAAATGCCCCCTTGATAGGCTGGGAAGCCCGGCAGCAACTAAAGAGGCCTTTCCCTGTCCCTTGTACCATCAATTGACTGAACTATAGATTTGCCCTGGCTTCTTACAGGGACTTAGGGAGAAAAAGCAGTAGTTCTCGGTTTGCCTCTATATGACTCCCATACAATTTCAGCTCTTGGGAAGTTTTTGTGGGATCCACTATTTTCTCCCCAGCCAGCTGAATTACAAACCCATCTCCTTTAGGACAAAGGGGTCCCAGCAAGAGGGTGTGGATGACCCAGCACATGCTCAAGTTCATCACTAAGAAAAGTAAGTCTAACACAGAGCCGTGGGACGGAAGTCATATCTATCTGAGAAGGGTCAGCATGTTCCCTGGAGTCTGGCCTCAGGTCCTGCAAAGGGAAGGGTTTGAGAATGGACCTTGGAACAGCCAGATTTCCCCACTCAATGCAAACGAGAGAAAGAGGGGTGGAACATCTTGCTGTCTCTGGTTGCTTTCTGAATTGAAGCACACAGCCTGGAATGTTCTTCTAGAGTGGTGCTGAGGGCCTGAAGAAATGCATGGGTCCTACTGACTGTGCCCTAGCCCCTCTCCTTGGTTTTTCTGGACTGGGGGTCCACCCAGTCCCCTTGTTCTAGGTTCTGAGTACATCTCCTTCTAAGCTTCGTCACCCTGACATCTGCATTCTGGCCCACCCCTGCAGACTGACACGGTCAACAGAAATGAGGCACGCTCTTTGAAGAGCTATGATTCTTTCCTTGTGTAAGCTGCTTTGAGATCAAGCAGAGAATCACACATAGACCTGGTTTGTGAGTATCTCACATTCTGAAAGCCTCAGTCTCTGAATCCTGATCCCTTTCCTTTCCACCCTCTTGTTTCCTTGGAATCCCGGGGAGTAAACAGGTAGCTGTCTGTTATACTGCCCCCCCCGCCTGGCCTGCTCCCCCTGGGGAACCCCAGCTCTGCCATACCCCAAGTCTCAAGCTCTCTTCTGAGGGTTTCTTATGCATGGGTCTTTGTGCCAAACTCACCCTAGGCCTAACCTATCCTCTCGCGACAGCTACGGGACCAGGAGCAGGCCTCAGACCCCAGGGTAGCCAATTTCCAGCCCGCCAGTGCTCTGTGTGTCAGTCAGGTTTTAAACCTTCCCAGCGAGTGGTGGCCAGTCCCAGATGGTGACTAGCCACATCTGTCGTGCTCTCCTTCAGAAGTCTGAATGTAAGTGGTACAGAGATTTGGCTGCTGAGTTCCTTGGTGATGGTAGAAGCCAGAGAAGCAAATGCCGAGAGTCGCCCAAGCTCTTCTGTGGAGGGATTCTAGGTCAGGGACAAGGCCTGCTGCTGGTGGCATGATCTGCTGACCTTGTCTCAAAAGCTGGTTGGCCCCTGAGCGGCTCCCAGGCCTGTTTTTTCATCAGGCTGCATTCCTGTGTTCTTGCAACAATCTCAGCAGCCTGAGTATATTTCTTTTTTCTTGAACCTAAAACTCACACAGAGAGCATCGTTGAGAAACCTGGATTTAGAAGGAAGAGCAAAAACAACTCATCAGAGCTTATATGGGCTCCTGCCAGTCTATTTCTTTTTGTGCCCCCTGTGACATAATCTGGAGCCTGTCTGAACAACCCATCTGGGTAAGGTTGAGGGGTACGTCTGGCCCTGCCTTGAAAGCAATGATCTGTGGGAGGTTTGAAGGACAGGAGGGGAAGAGGCCTTGCCTCTGCTGTTGTGTAGCAGATCCAGAAGAGGTCAAAGAAGGCCAGCAGGGTGGGAAGGGCTCCAATCCAAGAAGATGCCCCTTTCCCCTTCTCCAGCCACTCCAAGCAGAGGAAGGGGAGAGGTGGGAGAGCAAAGTGAGGATGGTGAGAGTTGTGGTGGGGGCTGGGGGTGGATGTGGTAGATGGGAGAAGGGAATAGGATCCCAGCCTCCCCAGGTCTCTGACTCTTGGCTCGGGCCCAGTCAGACAGTGGGGAGATGCATTGAGTGGGTGCCCAATGTCTGGGCTGTTCTTCCCTCTAAATTTGGCTTCTAGTCTGATGTCCTCACTTCACCCTCTCTGCAGCCAGAGCTGAGTCCCCCCACACCGCCGCCCCGCCCCTGGGGAAGAAAGGAGCTTTGTCTGCCCAGAAGTCTAGCATGCACAGCAAATGGAGAGGCAGGGGCTTTGAAGCCCACCTCCTTCAGGAAGCTTTCTCTGCTTAATTGCAGCAGGATGCTCTTTATTCTAAGTTGTACCGCCAGGGAATGTGAGTTGGACTGCCCGACCAGGAGGACAGGAGCCCTGTCAGATTTGCTTAGTGACTGTCCCGAATGCTTAACACAATGTTTAGTCCAGGGAAGGGACTCACTAAATACTCATGGAAGGAAAAAAGGAAGATACAATTTCTTTTTAAATCCAAAGTGCTTTTATTTTAATACACAACTTCCAGTATGTACAGGTAGATAGCAATGAACTGTGATGGAGGAATGGGAGAGGGTCCATGACTCTGCATCTGGGCTCCCTTTGTTTCTCTGCCACTGTCTCTAAGGAATCTCTGCATCCACATTCAGAGCCAAACCCACCCATTTTCCAGATAAAGAAACTGAGGTCCCAAAGGCCTGTCTAAGCCAGAACAGGCACCCAGGCTATTGTATTTGTGCTCTGTGGAGACGATGAATTCACACAGGGTAGGTGCATAGAAGCATTGGATGAATGAAGCATTGGAGGGAGGGGGCAGGAGAGGGGGAATTGTTGATTCCCAGGCTGTGTGGGCCTGGCAAGAGTCATGAGCAACACCCGTGAGGAAGGATGCTGCACCAGAATCAAAGGCATTGTATTTAAATATTCCCCAAGTCATTTTGTGTATTTAAGTCTTAATTCATCTCCTCTAAATCTCTCCCGCTACATTAATGTGACGACTTTGACAGAAGATGAATAACATTATTAAAGAAGCTTGTGAGCAAATTTCACTCATAAAAATCTCTCATCCACTCACGTGCTCTGCAATGCTCACTCCATGTTTGTTTCTGTTGACTTCCCAGGTGTCTGCTGCGCTGGGCCTCGGGTTGCTGCAGGAAGTCTGTGGGAGGGTCAGAGGAGGGAGGAGGATGCATTTCACACCCACTCTTAAATCTTTCCCTTTCGTTAAGAAAATAAATACATCATTTGAACCAAGAGTCTCCAGGAGTGCCAAGATTCAGGCTGGAGAGAAGGAGAAGGCAACGCAGAGCCTGCTTCAAGAAAAGCCTCCAGCAGGTGCACGGAATGGGAAGCACACACAGCAAGTAACCAGGGAGGGTGTCCTCCTTGGTGACCCGCAACTCAGGAGAGAAGGGATCCTAGCTACAAAGTCATCTTCTGGGGATTCCTCCCAACTGACGCTTTTCAAAATGCTGGCACAGGCCCAGCTGGAGACAGCTTTGGAAGCTGCCATCACATCCTGTTCCTCCTCCCAGAGCCCTGCTTGGCCTCGCTGGCTGGGGATTTATGCCCCTCTTTGCCAAGCCGCCCTGATGAATCGCTTCCAGGATGGCAGCGAAGTCAATGGTATTCATCTCACCGATGTCTCAACCTTCTCCTTTAAATCATTGCTCATGTTGGCAGCCGTTTGTTCTCTCCTGACAGCCTGGCCCAGGCCTGGCTGCTCCATTAGTGAGACTCCCAGCCAGAGAAGAGCCTGCAGGGCTTGGCAGGGACTAGAGGAGCCTCTGCAACCTTTCCCTCAAATGCCATCCCTTCTTTACCTGGCCAAGCTTTCATTTGGTCACCTGAAGTCTGGGAAGCCAACCCTAGAGCCCTAAAGGATTCCCCTGTCAGGCACACCTCTCACCTATCACTGACCATATTATATAAAAAGTATCTGTTGATATTACCAGGCTATTAGTACTTCTAGGCCATGGACGTGCATGCTTCCTCTCAGTATTCCCAATGCCTAGTGGAGTGCCTGGCTCATAATAGGTACTCAGTGACTGTTTGATAAACAAACTGTTTAAATTGTGGAGTGGATACAACCTCTTTGGAAAACTCTCTGGCAGTCTCTGCTGAAGCTAACCATACCTATGCTGTATGACTCACTGGAGCTTATATCCAACAAAAATGAGGGCTTGTGTCTACCAAAGACATGTACAAGAATGTTCATGGCAAACTTATTCCTATAGGCCTAAACTAAAAGCTGCCCAAATGTCTATCAACAGTAAAATAGCCAAATAAATTACAGCTATGTTTATTCAATGATTCGATTGCATTTGTGTTAATGCAGCAATGAAAAAGGACAAAGTACTATTCATACAATATGGATGAATTTCACATTTAAAATGTCAAACAAAAGATGCCAGATACAGAAGGGTATATAGTGTATGATTACATTTATAAGAAATTCCAAGACATGCAAAAGTTATCTATGATAATTAGAGGTCAGAATAGTTATCTTGGAGGGGTGGATAGTGATAGTGGTGGTGGTTATTGACTGGGAGGAGATATGAGGAAGCCCTCTAGGGTATTGGAAATGTTCTAAATTTTGATCTGGGTGGTAGTTATACAGGTATACATATACAGTATACATATGTAAAATTTTTACATATACAGTATACATATGTAAAAATTCATTGGGCTATACACTTATTACCTGTATACTTTACTGTATGTAAGTTAAATCTTATTAAAGATGGTAAAGAAAATCTGAAATGGTTCTCAATCATTTTGTAATCTGTGCCTCAATGTAGTCTCACACTACTGCGTATCTAAAACTAAACAAAACTATTACATTGAGTTGTCTCTATGTTTAAGATTATGAAAACAATTGACAAATGCAAGTGCATTTTTTTAACTACTCAAGAGAATGCCCTCTGGAAATGTTAAACATATCACTCCCCGCTTCCCAACACCCTGAGTGCAAATAATCACATTCGAGAATATTTACTTCTTAGCACAAAAGAGATTCATTGCTTCCCAAGACCATGTCTCATTAGAGTGAGATTATAGGAACTAAGAATTAGTAGCTCATAAAGATACAGGAGTTAGGAGGGGTAGGAAGCTGTCATAGAGGAGAAGCAAAGGGGGCTTGTGTCCAAGAACCTCAGCATCCTTGAGAGGTCTGAATTCAAGGTCTGTCCCAAGAAGAGCAAAGGGCATACATAGAACATCCCTTATCTTATCTCAGCTTAGTTCCCTGAAAACTAAGCCATGTATGCCCTGTGAATCAGATGCTCTTGGATATACATGGGGCTGACTGCTTGAACCACTGCAATCAGTTTGGGTGAAGACAGGAGCTATGTGGGAACAAAGGGGACAAGGTGTCAAAGCCAGGTCCAAAGACAAGCGCTGGCACTCAGGAATGGTAATAAATGGAGCAACAAAGCTGCCAACAGCTCCTTGGCCTTAAAGCTTCAGCCTGGGAGCAAAATTCAAATATCTCAAGAAAGAGATCTGATTGGCCCAGATTGAGTCAGTTGCCTGTCCCTAGACCTATGTGGGCTGAGACCGGAGAGCAAGACCCGGTATTTTAAATGGCTGCTCCTGCATTAAACATGGGGACAGTGGATGCTAGGTGCTAGTGAATGGGCAGTTTCCTTAAAGGCAGGACTGAGCAGAGGCAATACAATAAATAACCTTTATAAGAAACCTAGAAAGCAAGTGGTTCTTTCTTATCTACAGTTGTAGGCAGAATCAGATAAACATTATTTTCCCCTAACACTGTGCCCATAAGATGCCTATACTTGGTTGATGTAATCTATGTATTAACTTCTGTTATGGTGAGAGTTTGTTCATAGTTTGACCTTGTTTTGTTTCTTCAGTCTGTTTGCCATTTGGCACCCTGATACCGCAATCTTGTTGTTTTGAGAATTTCTTGCCTGGATCCAGCATTCATTTACTTCAATCAGCTCCTAGGTGTTGAGTCTGCATTCCAAACTCAAGGGTATGATGGTGGAAACTTGACTGCATATTGTTGAGTTGCTGATACCATCTTGGTAGGTGAGGAGTTTCTTCTTGGGTAAGCCATCTAACCTCTTTAAGTCTTATTTATCTTCAGGTACAAATCAAATAATATTAATGTAAAATTCTATCTGCCGTCTTCATTACATCCCTTCATGTGATCCTCACAACAATTCTATGAGATGGGCAGATATTTGTTATTACAACTCTTTTCTTATATTTGAAGAAAATGAGACCAAGAGAGGTTAAAAGAGTTGCTCAAAGTTATAGATACCAGAGGTAAGTGGTAGATTTGGGATTCAAATTCAGGTCTTCTGATTACATATCCTCTATTTGCCTAAAGATGGAATGTTGAGCCAAGCAAGTGACTTGTGAGATTCCTTCCAGATTTAAAATCTATGATTCTATGGAAGATAACAATATTAAGGCAATATTAGCTAACATTTATTCAGTGTTTTCTATGTTACAGACACAATTCTAAGCATTCTATACATGTAGCTCATTTTATTCACATAATAACCTCATGCTGTACATACTATAGTTATGACCATTTTATGGATGAGAAAACCAAGTCATAAAGAACCTTGCCCAAGGTTAAATAGTGAATAAGAGGTAGATCTAGAATTCTAATGCAGACTTTCTGGTTTCAGAGCCTGGGTTCTTAAACCCTACTGCCTCCTAGGGTGATAAGAGGGTGGACAAGGGAAACTCCCTTTAGAACTCTCAAAACAATAGGGACTGTCTGCTCTGTGTCCCCGGGATTACATAGCAGAGCCTCATTGAAGGTTTGACAAATCCTACCAAGGGGATCCAGGGCTCCATGGGAGGGTGATATAGCACTAAACACCTCCAATAATTAGGATGAGAGGTGGTACAAGTTGAAAGGAGAGGAGAAAATGCACTTAAACAGCATACACTATGAGGAAGAAGGCAAGAAGTGCAGCATGGATTTGGTGGTTCCAACAGGATTTGAATACTCCCTGTGTGTTTGAGTGTGGCCTAACACTGTAAGTGGCCTAACACTGCTGAATCTCAAGTTCCTCATCTGTAAAATGGGAATAACAATAATCCCAGCCTCCTGGGTCTAAGGTGAGGATGCACATGAAGTACTTAGCACAGTGTAGAATATCCTAAGTGCTCAATTAATGTGTGGTAGCTAGAAATGTTAGATTGGATGAAAGATTAAAGCAAATGAAAATCCCTTGGCCATGCAGCCTTGTCTTCAAGGAGCTTGCATTCCAAGAGGGGAAGTAAGCCAGAAAAAGAGCATTTGTTGGGCATTCCTTTGTGCTTCTCAGAGCAAAGAAGTGCAGCTTGGAATGAGAACTGTTTCAGTCCAGCCAGGAGAGGTAGCGATGGGACCTGGAGGAAAGTAAGACACCGGGTACTGTACTCTTAACACAAGGAAAGCGTTTCCCTCTCCATACCCCTGGATAAGACAAAGTCACATCTCTTAAGGAAGGAGCCTCAGTTAACATCCTGGTAACCAAGTTGGTTACCTTGAGCAGGTGAGTTACATTCTCTGATGCACAGCATGAGGATAGGAGAACAGGTACCTAGGGCTCTAGTCCAGAGCCTGGCACACAGGAGGCACGATGTCCCTTTTTAGGTGGCCGTTAGTATCATCAGCAGTGGAGACATTACAGTGATGCCATGAAACGTCTGGGCCATCCCTTTCCCTAAACCGGAAGGGGCACTATACCTGCTGCCCTTCCCCATCCACCACAAAGAGTAAACCTGCTGAATCTTCCTTCCCCAGTGCTTGGATCTGAAACCTTAAGAAATTCTTCTTTACCCTACAACCCAGTAGGACACACCAAATATAGCAGAAATCGTACTGTAATTAGAGCCGGTTGAACTAGGCTTTGGGTAATTCACTCAATATCTCTTGAGCTTCCGTTTCTTCATCTATAAAATGAGAAAGACAATTTTTGAAAGGGTAGTTGTGAGAACAAAAGTAGATATCATTTGCAGAGATTGATGGTCAAGGTTACTTGAATCTGCCATGAATCTGGAGGGGTGGGCTTTCTTTACCTCCTTATCTCAACCCCCTGTGTGTCTTTCCTTCATGCCCTAAAAGAACATAGCACTGGCTGCATGCAGCATATTCTTGTTCTACACAATGGGCACACTCAGGGCTTGGCCTCCGCATATACACATGCACATATGTACACACACACACGAATGCATGGCACGTGGGCATCTCCAGTTCATGCCCCCCTGACACATACGTGCACTGTACACAGACATCTCCAGTTCATGCATGTGCACACACACACACGCACACACTCACACACGATATGGCTGTCGTGTGGCGAAATAGCAGCAGGAGGAAATTCCCCCGTCCTCTCTCCCTATGTCGCTTCGTTCTGCCTGCACAGGCAACAAATTAAAACAAGAACCCCCCACCGCCCAGAGCTGCCTGGGCTTCTGCCACATCGGCTCTAATAATAGCCGAGCAGAAAGGCCCCCTGTCCGTCAGGCCCAGGAGCCAGGAGGCAGCGCTTTTCATTTGCAGCCAGAGAAGCGGCCGGGAGCTTTCGCTGTGTTTATTTGGTGTGACTTTGGGGCGATTATATATTGTTTCTTGTCCTCTCTCTAAGTGCTTCATCAGAGGTGGGGGGAGAACAAGGGGTGAAGGGGCAGTAGTGGGAAGGAAAGCAAAAAAGAAATTCAGCTTCCTGAGAAAACACACACACGGGGCGCTCCGTCAATGCAAGCACCAGCAGACAGCAAAATTGAACTTTCCCTGCCTCACAGTGGTCTTTGAAAGCATTCAATTATCTGTCTGCACCTATAGAAAATGTTAGGGATTGCTTCCAGAAGCCTTTAAAAGGGTCTATACATAACAGAGGCGCACGCACACTCTCAGCGGCAGGCTGAAAAACAACAACAATCTATTCATTTACCTTTGAAAAAGCCAAAAAGGTATAAATTCTGCCCAGAAATCAATCTTCCTCTCTCTTTCTTTCTTTGTCTTTTGCCACATTCCTTCCCCAACTCTCACCCTGTCACATGTTTATTTATTTATTTTTCAGCTAAGGCCACAGAAGGAGCCGAAGAAGGCAACGTTAATGCAGAGGAAAGAAGCTGAGTTTATTTTGCTGGAAACACTGGGTGCACTCAGGCAAAGCAAAGGCTCCTCAAACTGGTTCCCTGCAGGTCTCCCATTCAAATGGAATGCATTTTCATGGCACACCCACTGTGGCACAGTGCCAAGCACTGCCGTGGATGCCACCTTACTGGGTTCTCCAAATGAATCTTCGAAGTGCATGGTGTTCCTCCCACTTTGCACATAAGGAAAGTGAGGCCCTGTTCAGATCTTCTGTCTCTCAATCCAGATTTCTTCCTAACTATACCATTTTTGTCTCCTTCCTGGGCTCTGAATCACTAGAAGAGACACTACGGTAGGCTCAACGGACCATGTCCAAAGTTACCAACAGCCACAAAAGGAAACTGGTTTGGTGGACAATGTTTATTAAAGGCTGAGGAACACTGTGATGAAAATGAAGATGAAGATGATGATGATAAGGATGAAGTATAGGGAAAAATACTGACTTAGAAGGTGAATGCCTTAGCTACTAATCTCAGCACGACTACTTACAGCTGTGTGACACAGCAAAAGTCACTTCACCTCTGTGTGTCTTCAAGAGGTTGGATGAGATCAATGGTTTATCCTTAGCTAGGTCTCTAAGGATACCCCTGCTCCCTGCATGGGCTCTGGGGTAAGTGGATGGAACTTAGGAATCTGTTTCTACCAGAGAAGCCCCTTTTAAAATACCTAGTTCATGTCTTGCAGTTCTGCACGATGGTTTATTAGAAGAAAGACTCCTACTATTAACACGATGAGACCCAAAGGCTCTTCCTGTCAGAAGATTTCATGATGTGATGGTGTCATGGCATTCAGAATCCAAGGAGCTCATGCCTCTCTCAGGACCTCAACACCACAGAAAGCAATGGCAGAAATAACTTGTGCCTAGATAAACAGCTTGGTGGTGGGCAAGGAGAGGCTGTACCCCTCATATTGCCACTGAGGCAGGCTGGGGAGACACAGCTGGTGGGATGAATCCAAGACCGGGATCTTGAAGGAGAGCTGAGGGCCTGAGGCTGGTGTAGCCATCAAGAAACAAGGGATACGTCAGTGAAGGGGTGACTGGAGTCACAGAAACTGGATGGGAACTGGAGAACTGGGTCAAAGTGGGGCTGGCTTAGAAGGAGCGGGGAAGAGGAGGGAGCAGCGCTGTGTGTATCATGAGCATTTATTTGTCCACCTTTATGGGCAGGCGGAGCTCAGAGGGTCTGGCTTAGGAAGGTAGGGTCATGATGATCAAAGGGCCAGTTGTAAAGACCTGGTAGTGCATGCACTTCTCACCCGTGTCCCACTATCCCCTGTGGACACAAATCCTGGACAAAGCAGAGCATTCTCTGTTCCCAAGTGTGTTTTGTGAGGTGTTTAATGAGCCAGTCAATTCCAAATCTCTCAGAGCAGATGCAGTTCATTACATTTGTATGATCAAGGGTCTAATACTGAACCACAAAATCACAGGTTTGCAGCAGTTTGGCACCAAGAAATCTTACAGGTCAGTTAGCCCAACTCCACTACCATCCAAAATCAGGGCTAGATTTTGGGGTCAGCTTGCATTTGGAACACACATCTCAGAGCAGATGGGATGGGCAAGATGGACTGTTTCCCAAAACTGGGCCAGTACCTGGGAATGATC
Organism: Theropithecus gelada; assembly: GCF_003255815.1. Classification (NCBI taxonomy): domain Eukaryota; kingdom Metazoa; phylum Chordata; class Mammalia; order Primates; family Cercopithecidae; genus Theropithecus; species Theropithecus gelada. The sequence goes on along the minus strand of NC_037682.1, from coordinate 107,544,638 downwards.
ACCTGAAAGCGACACTCATAGTTCTCAGCTTTGAATTATTTTTATTCACACTAGTTTGGTGAGATTGCTGGGAGGACTGATTAAAACCCAAGCTTGTTCAACCCACAGCCTGTGGGCCACATGTGGCTCAGGGCGGCTTTGAATGTGGCCCAATACGAACTCATAAACTTTCTTAAAACATGGAGATATATATTTTTTTTAGCTCATCAGCTTTAATACAGCTCATTAGTGTATTTTTTGTGTGTGGCCCAAGATAATTCTTCTTCCAATGTGGCCTAGAGAAGCCAAAATACTGGACACCCCTATTAATATAACTTATTTTGTTCATACCCATACATATCTAAAGGACTAATAGAGAAGGGCTTTTTTTTTTTTCCTGGAATTGCGTTCAGAAGACATTATCACTTTTAAGTTTTCAGACTTTTTATATCTGTTGTGTGTAATGTACCAAAGGTGTCTATCAGTAAGTATTATTAGTCCCACCTTATAGATGAGTAAACTGAGACCCAGGACACCCAGTGACCTACTCAGTTATTCAATGAGTTCAGGGCCAAACTGGAGCTGGAGTTCAGTCTCTCTCTTACACCCAGCTTCCCTCACACAGCCCACCCCTCAGCAGCACCCCCATCTGCTGGGCTCCCTATTCTGACCTCCAGAAATCTTCCGACCCCAGGGCCCAGCTTTAAGCATTGGGGAACTAAGGGTAAACGAGAGAGTGACTTCCCCATGGCGTGTAACTTGTCGACCAATTTGAAGAGCATTTTCTTGGCCAGTGCTCTAATCCCAATGCTTGAGTAATGCCCTGAGACCACATCGATTGGGATCTGGGAAATTCCGACCTGACCGCAGCACATTGTAATGGCTTCTGCCCAGGTGACCTTCTCCCTGTCAGAAAATGCATCTTTTCTGCAAGCCCCCGGCCTACAAACATCACCCACAGCCAGCTTAGCCCAGACAAAGCACTTTGAAATGGTCCAGATAATGCATCGAGGGGAAAACTGTTTTCCAAGTGTGTAATTCGTCCACTATTAACCTGCAGCTGCGGGGATGGCCCTGCCTTTGATTCCTTTCTTCAACCAGGGCCACTCCTGTCGTGTCATGCGACGCATGCTGCATGGCGGTAGACAGGGAGCAGAGGCTTGTCATATTTCCCGAATGCTAATGACCCCCTGGCCAGCTGGCTGACACTCTGCTGGCTGCCTGGCTGCACTTCAGGCCTTACCCATTGTGGAACTTGTCTGCTACTTGGTTCTACCACGGAAGTTGTCCTGGTATTTGACTGAGTGGTGTGAGAGGGAGCTGGCAGCCTCTGCCATCTGGAGGAGTGTGTTCAGGATAGGACTTGACACAAGTACAAGGTCCTAACTCAGACACTCTGGGCTCCAGTTCTAGCTCCTGACACTGGGAGGCTGTGTGCCTTTGGGAAAATACTTTCCCTTTCTGGGCTTCACTTGTATTGGCTACAAAATAAAAGCAATGAACAGAGTCATTGGACTTATATTTCCTAGATTCTGTTTTTATTTCCAGATGATTTTGTTTTGGATTAAGTGATGTGTAGAATTTAAAAAGGAAAAAGAGGAGGAAGAGAAGGGGGAGATGAATGCAGAAGGCCTGTGATAAATGATCCTAAGCACCAAAACATGTGTGCATGGGGTGAAAAAAGAGAGCATTTTCACCATTATCCTTTTTTTCTTTTTCTTTTCATTATTATCCTGGTCTCAGAAAGTTTTCTGACCTCCCCCTGAGCTAAGCTTGGCCTTGGGTTTGAGGAATCAGGCCTGAATAAAGAGGGCTTACGGTACTGGTGAGTGTTCACCAGGTGAGAGTGGCCTGAGAGGCATGACAATGAGGCAAGGGACAGAGAACAGGTGCAGAGTTCTGGCAAAGGTGTGGTACCACTGAAAGAACAAGGCTGCTAGGGGAAGCTAGGAGGCAGCATCAGTGACATTTTCCAAAGTAGTGGGAGGTGAAGGGTGAAGTCCTTTATAGCAGGATCCCCAACCTCTGGGCCGTGGACTAGTACCAGTCCGTGGCCTGTTAGGGACCAGGCCGCACAGCAGGAGATGAGTGGTAAGCAAGTATTACTGCCTGAGCTCTGCCTCCTCTCAGATTCTCATAGGAGCACAAATTCCATTGTGAACTGTGCACGTGCGGGATCTAGGCTGCATGCTCCTCATGAGAACCTAACCAATGCCTGATGATCTGAGGTGGAACAGTTTCACCCCAAAACCAGCCCCTGCCACCTGAATCCATGGAAAAATTGTCTTCCACTGGTTTGTCTTGGAGTGACAAACCAGCCCCCGATGCCAAAAACATCGGGGATCACTGCTTCAGAGAGTGTCTTCAGAAGGGAAGGAGCTATAGAAGGAGCTATGATGAATATTCAGCCAATTAAATAATGGTAGTTTCAAAGGAGTGATTCTCAACCACTGACAAATGTGCAACATTAGCCCACAAATGTCTAGTGTAGGACTGAGAGTCTGCTTAATATAATAATCCAAGAAATCATGAAACATGGGGGAAAATCTGCTTTATTAATTTTCCAGGCCCCAAATAAAACATGAAAATCAGGAAATCAAAATTACACTTACATCCCCAAAGGAATGTGCCTCCTCAAAACTTGGGTTTGTGAAACCCCAAAGCTTGGGTTTTCAGCTAGTAATGACATAATGCATCTGTAGAGCTTCTAAAAAATACAGTGTCTAAGGCTCATGACCTAATGAATCAGAGACAAGGCCTTCCTGGGCATGGACCATAGTTTGCCTTGCCTGTTGAGTAAGGGGAACAGGATGCCACCCACTCACTCCTAAAACAATAGCGAGGACAACTATGGGACATGAAAACAGCTGCTTAAGAACTGTGCTCAATCGGGCCAGCTGTTTGTTCTACTAAATGTTAAATATTTGTTGAATAAATATTGCAAGACTAGACTGTGAGTTCCACTAGATTCTGCAATCTTTTAGTGCAGGGACCATGTCTAAGTCATCCTTGTGTCCCTAGTGCCTGGCACACAGTAGATGCCCAGTGCATGTTTGTTGAGCATGTAAATAAAGGAGTAAATGAATACATGAATGTAGAATGAGAACTCCTGTTGGAATAGAAAGAGCCCAAGCACTGGAAGCCTTCATTCCAATCCTGGTTTCGTAGCTTTTTCGCATAGGATCTTTGGGCAAGTTGCTTCACCCATTTGAGCCTCAGTTTCCACATCAGAAAAAAAATGGGGACAATACAACGTGCTTCATGAGGTTAAATGAGTCAATTTATATGAACAGGCATATGTAAGAGTTCAAAGCACTGGATTCAATTAATGTGAATGGGACAAAGTTCCATCTGGGGCTCTGGTGCTAGACATCTGCTCTACTTCCCTGAAGCAGGAGGGCGCTACTTCCCCATCAGCTCCTAGTTTCTTCAGACCCCAGAGCCCAGAGAGATGCAGGAGAGATCAGGGACAGTAGCTGGGAAATAACCTCCCTCCAGTACATCAAAATCCTCACATAAGACCAGACTGAAACTGTTTTTAATTTTAAGTGACCTTGATAAAAATGGCTCATTTTCCTTTAAATTCATCATCAGACAAAATTGCCTTCTCCCAGAAGCTGTACACCACAAGTTTGGGTTGACATGACATATCAATGTAGCAAGACAACATAATTTAAAGGAGCCCTGTGGCTTTTACATTTGAGGCTGACTGTTTCCCAGCGTTTGAGCCAATGCTCAGAGAACAGCTGGGGGATTAGGTACTAACGAAAAGGAAATGATTTGAAATATCCATGCTATGCTCCCTGCAAATCAGAGTGCCTGTGACTTGGCAAGCTTCATCTTTCCTCCCCACCCCTGCCACCCCCATTGAAATGTGTCTCCATACGGGGCTGTCTGCAGAGCTGCTCTGAGATGTTTACAGCTCTCTCGCTCTTGGCTTCCTTGTACGTTTGTGTGATGAAGGTTTGGCTTTGTTGTATCAAGTGAAATCACAGAGCTGGATGTTTCCCTTGTCTGTCTGAGAAATACTGCAAATATTATATTAGGTTGTGCCTTTGCGCCCGATCGTTTATCTCACCTATAGTTGTACCTTTTGGGGACTATCCTGGGTAGTGGAGACAGAGCGAGGGAAGCAGAGGAGGCTGCAGCGTGTCACCTGGACAAGCCCCCACCTCTGGGCAGAGTTGCCTCTGAATTGTTTTAAGTAGAGTCGTCTGGCCTCTGGGGACTTTCTCTAGTGACCAGCTAGATCTACTTGTCCAATCCAGACTAAATCCCCTGAATCAACCAAAAGGCTTCCTCTCAGCCAAATCAATTCTCCCCATTTTTGTTTTCTTAAGTCTCTAGACTTCTCTTCTTTGGTGTACTCAATCCCAATATCAGTTTTCTTCTTAGCTGGCCTTCCCGCTTGAGACAATTAGAATGAAAAAACAAACAAACAAACAAACAAGCAAAACTGTTGTTTTCTCCCAAATTTCTCTGGGTCATATCAGCTAAGAACAACCTATCTTAGAAGGAAGGTAACTTTCATTCTCTGAGGCTGGTACAAATGAGGTACAGATAAATCATAAAGATGACCATGCTGTTAACCTGCATAGCCCGCTGGAGGAGCAGCGTTAGGAACTGAGACAAAGACTATCTGATTACTATTTGATTCTCGATGATGAGACTGAGCGAAAGCAGGAAGGAAAAATATTCATTCAACAAGCATTTTGAAGCTTCCAGACACGGTGGATCAGTATTGCCTCTGCATCTTCCTCAATTCTTCATCTCTCCCCATTCTTCTAGTGTCCAGAACAACAGACATGACAACTAAGCAGATAGACTTAGATCTTTTCCAGGAGACTGGGAAGGGGAAGTTGTGAAGACTTACACTTTTTTGGTTGTTGTTCTTATTGCAACTGCTTCTCTAACTAGAGTACTTGTACACCTGGGGGCATGCAGTGGCAAACTAGGCAGTTTAAAGTTATAGAATAAACAAGTTATATCTTCCTGAGGCATCTATTTTACTTGAAGATTTGGGGTTAAAACACTTTTATATTAAAACAAACATATGCATTATGGAATAGAATGCAGAATTCACGTGAATTCCTGAGATAAAATGTAAGACTTCAAAGAGATGTGCTGTGGTGGGGCTGCTTCAGGCGCTGCCCCCAGCCTCCCTGGAGGACACTCTCAGGCTCCTCCGCCAGACGGAACTTTGCCAGGTGGAGACATTTGAAAGGCTCTGATATATCCCACCTCCAAGAATGGCCCAGCTTGCAGGCAGAGCAGTGCAGGGTGTCTTCTGAGCTCTGAAACCCATCGTTGTGGGGAGCCCAGGAACCAGGAAACAAACTAGAAGAGGGTGTTCTTAATAGCAGAAGGGCCTGGCAGGCTGCCACAGGACAGCTCGAAGAACTTGCTCCGTGTTCGAAGAGGACTAAAATAGCCGATTTCTCCCAGTCATGGGGATGCATCACCCGGGGGCCTGTCATTTCCTTGGAAGAAGTGGAATGGATTATGGTTATTAGGAAAGAAGCAACTACCTCACTTTTATTGCAGGGGAACTTAGTCTCCAGCTGCTCCCAGGGGACAAACGAATTCGTACGCACACCTACACACACACAGGCTCCACACACCTACCTGCTCTCCTCAGAACCAGCCGGAGAGGGGAGAGAGAGCAAATGTGATTAATGGGGCCACCCCAGGGGACTTGCTGGATGGCAAGCAAACCTGCAGGTACCACAGAGCCAATTTCAGTAACAGGTTTAAGGGAGCCCCGAGACAGAAGGAAATGCAGCTGACTCAGCTATTCCGGCCTCCTCTAAGTCCAGAGGGAGCCTCCGGAGGAAAGGAGTTGGAGATTGCTGCAGAGATCGGTGCCAGGGGAAGCTTAACACTCACACCTCCGTTATAGCGTCAGAGCTGATGGAGGAGATGCAGGCATTGCTAAGGGATGAGGGAACTTACTCCATGCATAGAGGTAACTCTGGTCTCTGTCTTCGCCAGTGTCCAAACGAAACATGATACTAAATATTCCTAGAGTGCTTTATAATTTTCAGAGTATTTTCATGAATATTATCTTCTTAATTTTTATAGTAATTTTGTGAAGGGGATAAAAGAGGCTTGGAAAGCTTTTTTTTTTTTTTCTTTTTCTGTTTTTTGTTTGCTTGTTTGTTTGTTTTGGCAGGTCATAGAATCAAGGCTGGATACATGGACTTGGCCTTGAGGCCAGTGTCCTGTCTCCACTCTTCCATGTCATTACCAGATGTGATGGATGTCTTGGCAGTCAATGTTGCCAAACATTAAAATCGGGGACCAAGGAGAAGGTACAGGAGAGAAGGTTCTCTGAAGCTATGAAGAGAATGGCCAGGACCTGCTTCTGTGCTTCCCTCCTTGCTACCTGTGTGGTCTTAGACAGGTTCCTTAACCTCTCTGAGCTTTTGCAAAATGAGGATGACATACACATATCACAAGGATTACTAAAATAGCCTATGTTACATGTTTGGCACAATGTCCAGCACACACGAAGTTATCAATAAAGATGAGTTGTTATTACCACCTTTTTTCTTTTTGAAAATAGAAAAGAAATTTTTCATTAGCTTAGGGAGGAACCAGAAAATCTCTCCAGCCGTTGGTATGTCAGAGATTTTCAAAAGACACTATTAATCCAAAGAAGGCAGCAGGAAAATTCTAAACCCCAGAATGAGTTTTGAATAAAATCATATTTGAACTAGTATCTGTTTACCAAAAAAATTTATATTTACACACACACACACACAGAGTTGACCCTTGAACAATAAGTGCTTGCATGTGAGCTGTGTGGGTATACTTATACATGGATTTTCTGCTGTCTCAGCTACCCTGAGAGAGCAAGACAAACGTCTCCTCTTCCTCCTCTGCCTACTCAACATGAAGACACTGAAGATGAAAACCTTTATGCTTAACGAATAGTAAATATATTTGCATTTTCTCTTCATTATGATTTTCTTTTTTTCTTTTTCTTTTTCTTTTTTTTTTGAGACGGAGTCTCACTCTGTCACCCAGGCTGGAGTGCAGTTGCATGATCTTGGCTCACTGTAAGCTCCTCCTCCCGGGTTCACGACATTCTCCTGCCTCAGCCTCCAGAGTAGCTGGGACTACAGGCGCCCGCCACCACACCCGGCTAATTTTTTGTATTTTTAGTAGAGATGGGGTTTCACCGTGTTAGCCAGGATGGTCTCGATCTCCTGACCTCGTGATCCGCCCGCCTTGGCCTCCCAAACTGCTGGGATTACAGGCGTGAGCCACCGCGCCCGGCCCATTATGATTTTCTTAATAGCATTCTTTCTTTAGTTTACTTTACTGTTAGAATACAGTATATAATACACACACAAAACATGTGCTGACTATGTTATTGGGGAGGCATTCAATCAAGAATAGGCTCTTCATAGTTAAGTTCCGAGAGAGTTAAAAGTTATATGTGGATTTTTGATGGCATATGGGGTTGATGTCCCAATTTCCGTATTGTTCAATGGTCAACTCTATATATACAAAATACATACATACATATCAAAAATGTGTTGGAGCTATCTTCTCTGCAGTGCACATCATGGGCTCCCAGTCACTACAGCTGAATGACAGTGGGGAGGGGAGAGTTTCAGAGAATCTTCTTATGTCTCTTGCACAAAATAAGCAGACAGACTCCCGAGAACTGTGGGGGAGGGTAGCACCAGCTGGAGGAGTGGGTCGGGCCTCCAGCCCGCTGGTGTCTGGTTGTGGCCTCTTCCGGAGCTCACCTGGCAAAGGTCTATATTGTTTTAACTCCAGGACTGCAGCAGGAGTGAACAAGGTCCTGTTTGTGACCTTGTACCCCTACTCACAGGGAGGGCCCCCATCTCCAGATGCACTTTGAAACCTTTGAGAATCATAGTATGTAAGGGACTCACACCGGAACTGGGAACTGACTTCTTTTACAAAGAAAGAAGCAGAGGCTCAGAGAGGGAAGGCAATTTGCCCTGGAGCCACACAGCAATTTCTCATCTTTACCCGACTGTCTGGCATCCATGCGGGCTTCCTCAGGCACTGTCCACAGCTACGGAAAATCACTGCAAGCTGCAGGCGCGGAGCAGGGGGTCGAGCCACATCTGCTGCGCGGTCTCTCCCCGGCTCCAGGCTGAACGCCAGCCTCGGGAAAAGCGTGTTTTCCGAGGCTCCCCGAGTCCTTGACCAGGACTCGGGCACAATGCAAACAGGAGAACAATAGGGAGTGTGTGAGGGAGCCCAGCCGGAGAGGGTATTGATCATGTTTAAAAAAAGAAACACACACCGAGGAGCACAGAAAAACCTTACCAACGCACCAGCTGGCTTAGCTAATTAGCGCGGGTGAGCCGTGTCAGCCGCCAGCTCGGAGCCAGGAAGAAAACAATTCGCTCAACAAACAGAACATCTAAGAAGGAACAAAAAGAAAACAGCCACTGTCCGCACACCTCTGGAGAATCCGTGCCGTCCAGGGAAGGGGGATGTGATGGGCTGGAGGTGGCACTGAGAGTGGGATGGAAGTGGGAAGTCAGAAAGAGGGTGGGGAAAATCTAAGCTCTGGGCCAGGGGAAGGGCCAAGGCAGCACCCAGCACTGAGCAAGGCATCATGGTGCCAGGCCTCAGCTGCCCGGCCCCGCCACCGAAAGAACTGCGTCGACCCTTGAAGCACCTGCTCCAAGCACGCCTCTGTTTTGGGGGTTCTTTGGTACCAGGCACTAGGATTGCTGTTCTGGGGAGTTTACTTACCATGAAGGAAGCAAGGGGGCAGTGCTTGGGCAGAGCCCGCAGGCCTGAGTCAGGGAAGGAGTCCTCACCCACAGCAGGCAAGGCCCGGGGAGGTTGTTTGGTCTGTTGCAGATGAGAGGATGTCCAGGAAGTCCCTCAAGTTGAATTCATGTGACCAGTGCTGAATGCCCATACATGGGCCTGGCCTACAGTCTTCTGCTTGTGAGAGCTGTGGCCCCATGGACTACACCACCCAGAGGACAAGACTGGTGCATGCTGCCCAGGGAGGAGAGGGAGATCGGACAATTTCGGCTCCTCAAATGAAGTGATGCAGGTTTTTTGGGTTCCAAGCTACCAAATAGTGCAAAGAGAACAGAGGAAAGGCATGATAGAAGGAAAAGAGGGAAGAAAGGAGGGAAGGAGGGAAAGAAAGAAGGAGGGAAGGAGAGACAAAAGGAAGGAGGGAAAGAAGTAGGGAAAGAAGGAAGGAAGCAAGAAAGAGGGAAGGAAGGCAGTAGGGAGAGAGGAAGGAGGAAGGGAAGGGGGAAAGAAAGGAGGGAAAGAAGGACGGAAGCAAGGAGGGAATGAAAGAAGGAAAGAGGGAGGGAGGGAGAGGAAGGAAGGGAGGAAGTGCCTTCTTTGCATCATCTATTATACCTCAGTGATCTTCACAGTACCCAGTGGGATTAATATAATCATTCCATTTCCAAAGACAAAGAAATGGGGCACAAATAGGTCACACAGAGAGTAAATAAATGGGGCAGGTGGATTTGACATAGCAGAACGCCCAAACTCAGGGACTCCTGACTATTCCGTTGGACTCTGCAGACAGGGTGGGTGTAAATGAAGTGAGCGACATTTGTACCCCTACAAAGGGCTGTGCACCTACCTCTCTGTCAATGCCCCCTCTTCCCTGCTGCTCAGGCTCCATTGCTTTTTTTTCCCACACAGACCAGGAGCCCTCTGATCAGAAAGAAGACTCACTCATGAGGTTAATTGTCTGTCTATTTCAGGATACTCCCAGGAGGCAATGGGATAGAGTGGAAAGAATGTTGAGACCAGATTTAAGAGACTGTGCTTGAGCCCAGCTGTCCTACTCCCTACTTGTGTGATGTTTAGTAAGTCACCCTATCCCTGTAGACTTCAGTTTCATCATCTGTACAATGGGTGTTCACTCACAAACTTGCTGTGAAGATTGTCTGTGACATTATATATACGAAAATATCAAGTCATTTTAAAACCATAAAGTACAAACGTTATTAGGAAGTATCATATGATTAAGAGAGAATCCCAGAGAGTTCAACATGTTTTTCTCTTTGTATGTTTAACATTACACAGTGGATAGATCTCCAGTAATGCCATATCCAACATCAGAGCACAAGGATCGTGGGGACATACTAGGGGTTTAAGGCCTTCTCTGGCTTATCAAATCACATTGCCTGATAATACCCTCCTTTTCTTTCTCCCATGAAGAAGAGGTCCTGAGCATGGGCTATGAATTAGGAGGTCACTTTGTGTAATCTTTTTCCTTAAGTATGGACTTGATCATGTTTGTAAATGTACATGTGAACGTGCCCACATTCATTTCCATCCATTTTTTGCTTTTATGTCTCAGTCAGTAGTTTTTGGCAATGCCTTTGCAACACCATGAACTGCAGACAGGAAATAAGACCCATCCATTTGTGCTGGTACAAGCTAAAGATTTTCTATAAAGTGCCCACATTTCCAGGCTGGGGGAATGGATTTCACTGCAGGAAAAAAAATATTGTGAGGTGAGAGAAGTGCAGCAAAGGAAAATATTGGCCACTTTAATGATTTAGAGAAGCATAAAAAACCTCCTAGGCTGCTGAGATTTCATATTTCCCCTTCTGCCAGTAAGGGGGCTGGAGTGTGGGGTCTGATTTGAGCTGTTCTATGAGAAAGCACGAGAAAGCCCTGGCTGGCCCCTTCCTGAAGACTCTGTCACCTCCAATGAGGCCCTGTCTGACCCAAAGAGAAAGAACTGGCAGTGGGGTTGGGGATCAGGGAAGGGGTTTCGAAGCAGGAATAAAGGTGGACACGCCTCTCAGGTGGGACTCCCCATTCTGGAGCCCTGGAAGGCTCTAAGAGAGGCTGCTTCCCCGTTTTACAGATGGGACAATTAAGAGAAGACCGGAGATTTGAAGCGACTTTCCAAAGATCATCTTTCTAGTATGTAGCCAAACTGGAACCAGAATGCAGGCCTTCCAGCTGCCAGCCTCCAATCCTTTCTACTATATCCACTATTAATGTTGTTAGCATTATTGTTGGTATGATTACCACAACAAAATGACCCTTGAGCACTTTCTATGTGCCAGGAACTGTACTAACAACTTTACATACATCATCATATTTAATTTTCATAACTGCTCTACAAGATATGTGTTATGATTCCCACAGTAGATGAGAAAACTGGGGCTCGGAGAGATTAAATGACTCACTAAGATCACGGATTTGAACCCAAATCTGTCTGACTCCAGAATCCATGCCAAAGCCACTTCCCAGTGGATATTTCTGAAGAGTAGAAAATGTAGGGACATAGAGTAAGAAATGCCACTTCTCAGAGAAGCTGCTCAAACTCACCAACAAAGAAACCCAGTCAAAAACAACTGGCTTGAGCAGTTCAGAGGATGGGGCTTTAGAGCAAAGCCTAGGATGGTTGGATGTAGACGGTAAACAAATGAGAAGCAGCCCTTTTCCTGTACAGTTGTGGTAATTTGAATGGCTTGCAGCGGTGAGTAGTGGGAATTGAGCTATTAATAAAAGGAGCCGGCAGAATGATTTACAATCAGACATTAATATGGAGATTTTCATAAACACAATAATTCACATCCAAGCAGAGTCATAAATGTAAAGTTGCATTAACTATTCTAGTTGGCATGGAATGTCACACGCAGTGTGAAATTGAACATTCCATTGTACCGTAATAATGGACTAATGGAAAAACTTTTCTTAGGGAGAAGGAGGAGGGGAAGGGTGGGGAACTGGGGGACCAGATATTTTCTGTTTCCACCTTGCTTATTCCTAGAAGTAACTATCACAAAGCTCTGCCCTTACCTTATACTTTTTAAAAAATACACTTTTCATCTTGCAATAATTTTAGATTTCCATAAAAGTTATAAAGATAGTAAGTAGAGAGAGTATATCTTTCATCCAGTTTGCTCTTTGTTAACATCTTCCATACCCATGATATATTTGTCAAAACTAAAAGATTAACACTGGCACAATACTGTTAACTACACTCCAGATTTTATTTGAGTTGTGCCAGTTTTTCCATTATTGATCATTTTTTTTCTGTTTTAGGATCCCATCTAGGGTGCCCCGTGGCACCTAGTCATCACGTCTCCTTAGTCGCTGGTCTGTGACAGGTTCTCCATCTTTCCTTGTTTTTCATGACCTTGGCAGTTTTGAAGGGTACTGGTCAGTTATGTTGTGGAATGTCCTTCAATTTGAGTCTGTCTGATGTTTTTCTCCTGTTAAAACTGGGGTTATGGGTTTGGAGAAAGCCTACCACCGAGCTGAATTGCCCTTCTCATCACATCATCTCGGGGGTGCATTATATCCATGTGACTTATGACTGCTGCTGTTGACCTTCATCACTTGGTTGAAGTAGATAGTGTTTGTCAAGTTTCTAATCTGTAAAGTCACTATTTTTTTGCCCTTTCTGTGTTCTTTCCTGTGGAAGCCAGTCACTAACTCCAACTCATATTAGGTGGGGAGTAGAAAGGAAGGCAGGATTCAGTTCTACTGCATGAGGGGAAGATAGACACATATATTATTTGCCCTCTACTTTTAAAACATTAGTTTTAGGTTGATCTCTCAATTTTACTATCAAATGTCCTGTCTTTCAAAGCAGATTATTTTGAACATAATTGGACTTGTTCTAGATCACCTCCTGCTGGAAGTAAACTCAAATCCCCCAAACTCTATGACCTTTTCTCAGTCCTGATCCTCTGTGATCTCTCTGCAGAATTTGACATTGTTGGCCAATCTTTCTCATGGAGAAAAACTCCCCCTGCTTCCCCTGCCATTCATTAGTCTCCTCAGCTTTCTTGTCTTCCTTCATAACTCAACTGCCTTTCCATATCTGTCTCTATTTCCATCTCAATCTCTGTTCCTTTTCTTCTTCCCTCCACCTACCATATGTACTGTCAGCGTTCTCTGTGGTCCTCTTTCACCGTTTCCCTTAGCAATCCTTCTGTTTTCTCACCAGTGTTTCCCTTAGCAATCTCATTCATTAGATGGTTTCAATCATCATTATCATCCAGAGGACTCTTAGACAGACAGCTCTACCTCAACCTATCTCTATGGCTGTAGTGCCTCTATCCAAACTCTCTCCTGGCCACCTTCACATTCTGCTATGCCATAAACGCATCATCTCTCTATTAGTTAGTGTACTGTTTCAGCTGCTTTAACATAAGCTGAAATAACATGGACTAAACAATACACAAGGTTTATTTCTCTCGTGTGTGAAAATGTGAGCTGGTAGAGGTCTGAGGGCTATGGGAGTGGGAATAGCTCTGCTGGGGTCCATGCTAGTCCAATACTACCGCCCACGTGGTGGAATCTGAAACCTGAATGCCACTTTCCTGTACAGACCTTCAGGAACTGGAAAGAAGAATGAAAAACAAGTAGCCACCCCCACCCCCGCTTTTTTTTTTTTAGTGGAAACAACCTAGAAGTGGTACACATCACTCTGTTCACATCTCATTGATGAAAACTTAATCACATAGCAATACCTAGTTACAAGGGAGCCTGAAAAATAAAGTCTCTAGCTGGGTGGCCAACTCTGCAACATAGAAGGGAATGAATATTGGGACAATTGACAGTCTCTGAAACCACCATTTTGCTCTATTTCCTGACTCCTGTAACTCCTTTCTTGACCCACTTCTCCTCTAGTCTTCTAATATGTGCTACTATATTGTTAATATTTATGAATTCTCATTCTAGTAATCATAATTGCAAACTTAGCTATCTTTGATAGCTCCCCTTATTTCACTGTAACAACTTCCCACATGTTTAAGATTTCCTCTCCCTTCTTACTAACCCTACACCAATTCAGACCTTCATTGCCTCTCATCTGAGGTCTTATGATAATTTTTTCTTTATTTCTTTCATCAGCCAATGGGCAAAGGAATAAGTCTTATGATAATTTTATAAATAGTCTTCATGCTTTTAGTCCCTCATTACTCTAAAGCACCTTTAATATGGCTGCTGATTAATCTTAGTCAACACAACCCAACTCCTCAATCCCATGCATAAATCCTCAGTGGCTCCCTATCACCAACTCAATAAAGTTCAAGTTTCTTACCCCAGCCCTAAGCCCTAAGAGACTCTCTGGTCCACCTTCACTCTCTGAATTATATGGTTCTGAATTATATGCATTCTCCCTTCCATGACAAATCCTGACCTAATCTCCCCTCCCTGTTACTATCATCATGATAGAATAACAGCTAACACGTATTGATTGCTTACTTTGAGCCAAACACAGTTATATACATTACTTCATTAAATACTTGCAACAGGAATGACATCAGCAAGATGGTGGAATAGGACTTTCTGGTGCTCATCCTGTCACAGAAACATCCGTTTGAATAGCTATACATGCATAATACCTTCACAGAGCTAAGGAAAGTAGGTAAGAGATTGCAGCACCTGGGTGCAGCACAGAGATTTTTAAAAGACACACTTGAGAGGGCAGGAAGGAAAATTTAACATTACCTGCATCAACTCCACCTCCAACTTCAGGCAGCACAGAGAGGTGCTCTCTGCTTGGAGGAGGAGAGTGAAGCAAGCACAGGATTTTGGCTCAGATCCCAACACTGGGCCCACCCCAGTCAAACCAATCATCTGACAGGTTCCCATGGCTCTAGATTGCGGGCCAGCACCACAGACCAAGCCTCTTGGCCTACTTTTATGCCAGGCCAGCCCCAGCAGCCCCAGGCTGTGGACCAACTCCTATAGACTCAGCCTTCAGGTTTACCCCAGTGCTAGGCCAGCCTCCAAAGACTCAGGCTCCAGATCTGCCTCAAAGTTCAGGCCTGCCCCACTGTCAGGCTGACCCTAGTGGCCCAAGGTTTACATCCCCAGCACCAGGTCAGCCCCCACAGACCAATACTCCAGGTCAGGGCCCACCGGCCTACTTTCTAGGACCTGCTCAGGTCCAGGCTGGCCCCCACTGACTCAAGCCCACTGTGTCCCAGGATCAGGCTGGCATTCACAGATTCAGGCTTCAGACTTATCCCCACAGACTCAGGGTTCAGGTCCATCCCAGCTCCTGGTCAACCCTGGCAGACTCAGGTTTAAAGCCTGCCCCAGCATCACATCAGCCCCTGTGGACTTAGGCTTCAAATTGGCTCCTGTGAATACAGATGTTAGGCCCACCTTCATGGACCCAGGTCCCAGGCCAATGGCCCAGGCTATAGGCCCACGCCCTAGCAGACCCAAACTCTAGGACTGCCCCAGTGGATCTAAGTTCCAGGCTCATTGCCATGGATTCAGGCTCCAGACCTGCCCATCTGCTCACTCAGGCATCAGACCAGCCTGCTTAAGCCCCTAGCAGTAAGCCCACCTACAAATCATGTCAGATGGCTTGCCTATAATCTCTGGATGAGCTGACTTGTAAAGGTCTTTCCCTGATGACACCAGTTTCTAAAGACTGGAATAAGTACCTACATTCTCAAATGTGCAAACACCAATGCATAGCCACAAATATCACGAACAATCAGGTAAACATGACACCACCAAAGAAAAATAAAGCACCAGTAACTGACTCTAAAGAATTAAGATTTACAGACTTCCTGACAAAGTATTCAAAATAACAGTCTTAAAGAAGCCCCATGAGCTACAAGAGAATACAGAAACAAAAATCAGGAAAACAATATACAAACTAAATGAGAGGTTCAACAAAGGGTACAAACCATGAAAAAGGACCAAAGACAAATTCTGTAGCTATAGAATCCAATGACCAATCTAAAAAATTTTATAGAGAGCTTCAACAGCAGATTTGATCAAACAGAAGAAAGAAGCACTGAGCTCAAAGACAAGTCATTTGAAATTGCCCAGAGGAAAAACGGAAAAAAAAAAAAAAAAGAAAGAAAAAGAGTAAAGAAAGCCTACAGAAATTTTAGGACACCATCATGTAAACCAATGTATGCATGATGAGTATTCGTGTGAGGCTTGTCTATCCCTCACAGTACCAAATGATTCCCTAGTTATGATTCTGAAAGCAAGGAATTTAATGCTGACATACATCAGAAGCATATCACTGGTTAGAATGTTGCAGATTACATGCGTTACCTAATGAAAGATGACAAAGCTGCTTACAAGAAACAGTTCTCTCAATACATAAAGAACAGCATAACCCCAGACCTGATGGAGGAGTTGTATAAGAAAGCTCATGCTGCTATATGAGAGAATGCAGTTTATGAGAAGAAGCCCAAGAAATAGGTTAAAAAGAAGAGGTGGAACCATCCCAAAATATCTCTTGCCCAGAAGAAAAATCAGGGACCTCAAAAGAAGGCAGGTTTCCTCAGAGCCTAGGAGTGGGCTGCTGAGAGCTAAGTCAAGTAATTTTCTATGAGGATTTTTCAGATAAATACAATAAACCTACTGACCAGGCAGCAAATAAATAAATACGTAAATAGATTTTCACTAAGTCACATAACCAAACTCTCAAAAGTCAACAACGAAGAGAATTTTGAAAGGAACAAGAGGAGAGCAAAAATTATATACAAGGGAACCCTCATAAGACTACCTGTCAATTTCTGAGTAGAAACCTTGCAGACCAGGAGAAAGTGGGATGATACATTCAAAGTACTAAAGGAGCCTTTCTGTCTGGTGTCATCAGGTGAACCAAGATGAGTGCATACAAATACATCCAGGAGCTAATGAAGAAGAAGCAGTCTGATATCTTGCACTTTCTTCTGAAGGTCTGCTGCTGGCAGTACTGGCAGCTCTCTGCTCTGCACAGGGATCCCGACCCCACCTGGCCTGATAAAGCATGCCAACTGGGCTACAAGGCCAAGCAAGGTTACATTATATTCAGGATTTGTGTGTGCCATGGTGGTCAAAACTGCCTAGTTCCTAAGGGTGCAACTTATGACAAGCCTGTCCATCATGATGTTAACCAGCTAGTCTCCTTGAAGCCTTCAGCCCACTGCGGAGGAGTAAGCTGGACACCACTGTGGAGCTTTAAGAGTCCTGAATTCTAACTGGGTTGGTGAAGATTCCACGTAAAAATTTTTTGAGGTTATCCTAATTGATCCATTCCATAAAGCTATCAAAAGAAATCCTGACACCCAGTGAATCACAAACCAGTTCACAAGCACAGGGAGATGTATGGGCTGACATCTACAGGCTGCAAGAGCCATGACTTTGGAAAGGGCCATAAATTCCATCACACTATTGGTGGTTCTTGCCCGGCAACTTGGAGAAGGCACACTACTTTCCAGCTCTGTTGTTACCAATAATGCAAGTAAAGTTTGTAAAATTCCTACATAATAAACAACTTAAGACAGTCGTGTCTGTCTATAGGTGTTATTTGTGTGTTAAAACTAGTCTTCAGATTGTTTCGTGAATGCTTTGTCAAATTATGAAAGTTAAAGTGCAGTAATGTTTGACAATGACTATAAGTGATGGTGTATCTTGTTTCTAATAAGATAAACTTTTTTTGTCTTTGCTCTATCTTATTAGGAAGTTATATGTCACTGTTTAAAACATATTGTGTGGTATAATAGGTTTAAAATAAATTCTTTAAAAGAGGAAAAGAAAAAAAAGTACTGAAGGAAAACAACAACAACTGCCAACTATACCTGGCAAGGTAGTCATTTAGAAATGAAGGAGAGATAAGGACTTTTTCAGACAAACAAAAGCTGTGGGAGTTCATCACCATTAGACCTGCCTTACAAGAAATGCTAAATACAATGCTCCAAGCTGAATAAAAAAGGATGCTAATTAGTGAAACAAAACGCATGAAAGTATAAAACTCAGAGGTAAGTCAATTTCATTGTAATCAACAAATCAAGTTTAATAGGAAAAAATCCTCACAATAATCCCATAATATAAATGATAGTTATAACTGTTGTACAAATGAGGGGCAGAGGTTCTGAAGTGTAAATTAAATTATCCCCAATTTTGTGATTAGAATGTGACAGAGCCAAAGTTTGGTCCCAACTTTGTGTGACTCCAGAACCTGTGTTTTTAGCTTGAAATGACACCATATTGCATCCTGCGTCTCTTCTCAGGTTGCTCCTTTTATCAGAAATGCGCTTTCTTCTTATCGACTCATGGCAAAATCTTAACCATCTTTCAAGATCTGCCTTGCATGCCTCTTCTTCCATGAAGACTTCCCTAAAATGCTCAGTTGGAATTTATGCCTCTTTCCTCTAACTCCTATAGCCACATGTCTGTGCCTTTCTTTCAACACTTATCATCTCCTATCTCATATTATAGTGCCTTGTAGACATGTATTAATTTCTCTAGACTCAATCATGAACTCAAGAAAGTGAATAGTATTGGGCAATCTAGGGCATGTTTTTGTCCCCGAAGTGGAGCATTTATTACCTGGCCTCAGCCTTCACATCTAAATAAAGTATCAAAAATATTTTTCATATATAACCCCTCTTCTTCATCCCTATTACTGCTTCCCTCATTCATGCCCTCAAAATGTCTCTCCTGAACCACTGCAGTTGTTCCTTAACTTATGTGCCTAATCCATTTTTAAATTCCTCCTCCGTAAGGCTTGCAGTGTAATCAGTCCCTATCAGTGGCTTCCACTGGTCAATGTGATGTACTCTACGCATCTTAACCTGGTATAGAAGACTCTCAGTATTGAGGATCATACCTACCTCTTATGTATAGCCTGTACTTGTCTTTTTATGATCTAGAAATATTATCTACACTATGCAAGGTTTCATACTTTCATGCCTTTCTCAGGCTATTCCATCATTCTGAATTGTTTCCCCATCTTTCTTTGTTTATCTTCATCAAGACTCATCTTGGGCAAGATGACCTTCAAGAAGCATTACCTGAATTCCACTTCCACTTTGGGCTAGCTGCTCTTCTTCTTTTCTCTCATGACATATTCATATCTTATCATGCTCAGATGCATATTTTTCTTCATTGTATCATGTTAGTGGAAATTGTCTATTTATGTGTCTGTCTCATTCATCTGTGTGCTCATTTTTTAGGGTTAGCAAACATACCCTGGTCATCTTTGTCTTCCTTGCACCTAGGTTAGTACACATATTGAGTACTCAAATGTAGTAGTTTGTTGAACGAATCATAAAAATCAGTTATTGTATTATACCTTAATACAGTGATACCACCAGGGCCTGCTGAAGTTTACATATTGCCTATATTAAATGATTTCATCTTGCTGTTTCCCTGAAGTCTGTTTGCTGTCATTTCACACTGTGGTGAAAATACTTGCCTCTATCAGCTCCTGTTCCAATAGGATTTTATTGAATGTCCTTCTAATACAGGTCCACAGATACAGATCAGAAAATCAACATGGCTACAATAGTATTAGAACAAGACTACAATGATTCTGAGGGGATTTCACACAGGCTTCTGTGTCAGTAAATTTTGTGAATTTTATAAATATAGCAGCAACACCTGTTTTGATTGGTTAAATTATTTTGATCCTGTTTCTGGTTCTCAGTATGTTCTGGAGAGATGTGGCTCCAGGATTCAGATGACAGACCCAGAGCCAACTGGGATACACCATGCACCATTCTGCTCTTTCTTTGATTATGGTAATTTTAGTTTGACCAGGACTATTTTAGGCATATGCTTTTTGCATTCATGCATTTTATCGCATTTGATCCCCAGAAGATCCTTTTGCAGCTGATATATTATCTGAATTTTACAGGTAATAGAAGAGACACGCAAAAGTTTAATGGGCACATCTAAGGTCACACAGTCAGTAAGTAAATGAGTCATGCTGAAAATCAGATGTCTTCACTCAAAATCCAGTGTTCTTTCTTCTATCCCACACTTCGCTCCATATAATTTTTGTGTGAGAAAACTGTATTTGTCTAAACCACTGTTTTTTCAAACTACAGGTTGAAACTCACTAGTTGGTCATAAAATCAATTGAGTGAGGGCCAAGCGGCATTTGAATAGAATAGAATGGAATGAAATAGAATAGAATAGAATAGAATAGAATAGAATAGAATAGAATAGAATAGAATAGAATAGAATAGAATAGATGAGTATGACATGTCAGAGTGTAAGTATTGTTTCTTGAAACTTGTTTCTCAGGTCACAATGTAAAATATTTTTCCTTCCTTTCTTTCTTTCTTTCTCTGTCTTCTTTCTTCTTATTTCCTTTCTTCCTTCCTTTCTTTCCTTCCTTCCTTCCTTTCTCTTCCTTCCCTCTCTCCCCCCTTTCTTTCTTCTTTCCTTCCTTCTTTCCTTCCTTCCTTCCTCCCTTCCTTCCTTCCTTCCCTCTTTCTTTCTCTCTCTTTCTCTCTTTCTTTCTTTCTTTCTTTCTTTCTTTCTTTCTTTCTTTCTTTCTTTCTTTCTTTTCTTTTCTTTTCTTTTCTTTTCTTTCTTCTCTTTTCTTTCTTTGATGGAGTCTCACTCTGTTGCCTAGGCTGGAGTGAAGTGGTGCGATCTCAGTTCACTGCAACCTCTGCCTCCCAGGTTCAAGCGATTCTCCTGCCTCAGCCTCCCAAGTAGCTGGGACTACAGGCACATGCCACCATGCCCGGCTAATTTTTTTGTATTATTAGTAGAAACAGGGTTTCACCATGTTGGCCAGGCTGGTCTCAAACTCCTGACCTCAGGTGATCCACCCACCTAGGCCTCCCAAAATGTTGGGATTACAGGTGTGAGTCATCGTGCCTGTACTAAAATATTTTTCTTATATTGGGTCATAGAAAAAAAAGGCTATTTTTTTAACCTCTTTTTATAAAACTGAAGTTGCCAAAGTGATCTTATCATTACCCAAACCACAGGAATATCTCAGTTCTCATCTTCTTTGATCCTTTGGTAGAATTTTATACTTTCCTGTACTTTCATCATCACAAAACGCTTGCCTTCCCTGGCCTCTGAGCTCTCCCTTTCTCCTGGTAGTTCCATCTCTCTAACAATCCTCATTCTAGCACCTAAACATTGATATTCCCTAGAGTTCTCCAGGACCCACTTTTCTTCTTGCTGTGTCCTCTTGACATAAAAAAACAGCTTCAACCATTGTCTAAAAACCATTGATCCCTAGATCAACGCACCTAATCGTGAGTCCTCTCCCAAACTCCAGACTCATTTTTAGCTGTCTACTGAACACCTCCTTCTTGATATCCATGAATCTCTCAGAGTCAGCATGTCCACATGAATTTATTGTTATCTCTTCAAATATCCTCTCTTTCTATGCCAGTGGGGGACACCTTCTTTCACCCAGCCACCAAAGGTAATAGCCTGGGAGTCCTCCTAGAGTCCTCTCTGTCTCTCCTGCCTTGATATCCGATCGATTGCCAGATCCTGTCAATTCTGCCTCTGCTATACCTCTCGAAATTGTCCGCTCTGCCACTTTCTTAGTTCACAGCCTAATTATCTCTCATTGAACTACTGCCTCCATTATCTCCTCTTCCAGTCAGTATTTCACATTGCTGCCACAATTTCAAAAATGCAAATCTGACCAGGTTGGCTCTCTCTGTAAATCATCACAGAGTTTGTGCCAGTGTGGACTGACAAAGATGCATACTTCTCAGCATTACCTGCAAGCCCCTTCATTCTTCTCACTGTTGCTTCCTTGCCTCCTCCCCGCTCCTCTCTCTCCTGTCTGCTCAGGTTCTCTTCTGTGCTGCAGTGGACATGCCAGGCTCCTTTGACCCTCTTGGTGAATGCACACACTGTTGTCTTCGCTTGAATGCTCCTCTCCTTGCTCACCCTCATCCACCTGCCAACATTCTATTTCAGGTGTAACTCTACTGCTGCCTCCTGGAAGATTCCTCTTCCTCAGACTTATCTCCTGTGTTGATAATGTAGGATGCATCCATGGCTTTAGGACATTCCCTAAGTACTTTTTGCCTCTCAGATCATGCTCAATTATAATTGATTATTTGCATTTCAGATTCCACTGCTCTACTGTGAACATCTCAAAAACTAGAATTATGACTCATCCACTTTCCTATGCCCAAGGCACCAGCATATAGTAAGTGTTCAATAATATTTGTAAAATAAATGAAATCTCAGTTCTGCCATTTACTAGCTATTACTTTGAGCAACTCCCCTAACCTCTTAAGCTTCATTTTCTTCCTCTATAAGTGGATAGAAGCTAATGATTATTGAGTACTTCTATGCATCATGCCCTATATTGTATGTCTTTACATATGTTATTTTTCACCACAAACCTCAGAAATAGAAACGATTCCTCATCCTATAGGTAAGAAAAGGGAGAGAAATGAAGCAAATTGACCATGGTTTGGTCGTCAGAGCCAGAATTTGAACTTAAGTCTATCTGACTCCAGAGCTCTTTCCACTACACCAAGCTGCCAATAAAATGGAGAAGACTATCGACCTCACTGGGATTAAATGTGATAATGTATGTGAAAGCACTTTGTAAACTGTTAAACGCCATCAAAATGTGAGATGATATTATTGTCATTAAGATCTGCGATGGTCTGCATATCATGGTCAGAATTTTCAGTAACTGATATTGGAAATCATTCAGTTGTAGCTGCCTGCTAGGGCCTATGGGAATCAGACACCTCTCTGGGGCTATTTCCGCAGCATACTTGCTCCCCTGCTTGTAGATGCAAATAAATAGCAGCAATGCAACAGGAGGCCCAGTGGAGCACAAGGATGCTGCATGCCCCAGGAGAAACAATGATGGGTATGCTTGTCAGTTACAGGTTACAGCACCCTATGAATGTCCTGCTGACACCATTGTGTTTTAGAATCTTCAGGCTGCTTTGTTGTTGCACCATCCCATTTAGAATCTTGGCGTGTGCTGAGGGTCGTGAACTGCACTGCTTTTAGCTGCTGCCACCAGTTTGTGAATCATCCTGTTTACAATCTTTCAGACGCTATCTGGGTGGCGCGCCTGCAGAACAGCAGTGATATATGGCATTGCCTGCGTCAGGGAGGTGACAGGGAACCGCCATGAGAGGCAAGATTCACAGTCAAAACATATTGCATTTAGCTGGCCATTTAAGTCACCCAAGGCCATGAGGTAGGTCCTGACAGGACAGCTGACCAAGGGCATATGATGGTCATGGGCCACCAGAGTTACTTTCTCCTGTTGAAGGTATGGATGGTGGAAATAAAGCCTTGCATTTTTACTGACCATGCAAACTGCGTGGGCAGTGGAAGGTTAGCTCCTTAATTTTCTCTTTCATCGTTTGAATGCTACTTAATTCCATGTAACATCATTGGCTTGTTAATGTCTCTTGTTTTTTATTGCTGCAAAGAAACATGCTCTAACCAATCTGGACAAACCATGCACATGTCTGTAATTTAATATCTGCTGACGCTCGTTGGAGACATTTTTCTTCAAGCATATTTTCCCTGGGTCTAGAAAACCTTTCTTGTGACTTGTGTCCCTCCAACATCCTTTTCCAAACTCAGTTTTCCCCTCAAGTTAATAAACAAACAAAAGCAAGAGAAGACTTTACAATGATTAAATGAAAAGGCTGTGTAGAGAGATTCCCCTGGATATGGAATCAAATTTTGAAAAAGTTTACCTTATTTCTTAGAAGCTATGAAATGTGATTTCCTCTAATGAGTAACAACTAATTAAAGCTTGTGTGTTAAAGCAAATGCCTCCCAATTTTATCCCTTCAGAGGCAGCCTCCTCTGAACGCTCTCAGCTTTGTCCCAGAAATGGTGGCCCATGTTCAATTTTGGAGTGCAATATGTGGGACTGAATCTGATTTAAACATTGCCAGCTCGCTCTAGAACATTCCTAATATACTGTGAAGTGCTAAGACATTTACAATAGTCTGGCTTTTCTACTGCAAGTAGATAATTAGTCACCCTTGTTCATCAACAATGTGTTTAGATATCAACTTATTTTAAATTTCTTTGGGGGCAGACACATACACACACATTATATATAATGCATATATATATACATTATATGTACGTAGAGACATTATATATTATATAATGCATATATATAATATATATACACACACATATATATATAAAATCCACCATCTTCTGGTGATAAAACAGGAAAGGGAGTTAATGTGTGTGTGTATATATAATGTAATTATATATAGATGTATATGTATATAATATCAGGTACATACATTATATACATAACATGTATATATACATTTTATATATATTAACACTGATGTGTATATAAAATGTATATACATTAATGTTAATGTGCATATATAAAATTGTGTTTGTGTGTGTGTATACACACACACACACACACACACACACACACACACCCCTTTCCTCTCTTTTCACCAGAAGATGGTGGATTATGGATCATCTGCAGGCCATGTTATTACCCCCTGCAGAATAGTCAGAGAGAATCAGATCAAGTGATAGAATAGACTTAATCGTCATCATTTTCATCCTAAGTACTTAACGTCCTGGCTTGCAGAACCTCTGTATTTACTGCGGAGGGGTGTGTATATGTGTTGCCATTTTAAAGATGACAAGAGTAAGGCCTGAAACACAAAGTAATTTTCATAGGCTGAGCAGTTCGTAAGGGTGGGAATCGAACCTGATGCTCTTGATTCTCTGTTCCAGCACTCTACACTGGTCCAAGCTGTTTCCAAACACTTTAGAGACAGTAAACATTTAGGGTTCTCTGGTCTTCTTGCCTCTGTCTTTGATCATTTCTGTTGTTTTGGGGGGCTGAGGGCATCTGGAAGGAACCAAATCTTATTACTCAGTGCCGAAGTTGTGCCCCTGAGATGCTGTAACTTACAGGAAACAACGCTGAATTGAAACTAATAGCCCAGCATGGCTCACTGCAGCGTTCTGAACTTACCTACAGATTTGCTGTGGTATTACTTATGGAGATGACAGATTTAGTGTAGCTCAGCTTAATAAAATAGCATTTATGGGAATATCTGCACAATTAGAGCACACTTCAGCCAATGTGGCATCATACACATTTGGACACTGTTCTTTGGAGACTGACATGAGTTCCGGCAGTTGAAGAGCAGTTGGGATACAGGGAAGGTACCCTAAAAAGGATTAGGAGAAACTTCCCAGCTTTTAGGAGACAATTCTCCTTCATGCCCCATTCCACTTTTGAGGGAATATCTCCATCACAGGTGCCTATGTTGTATCAGGGTGTTCTAGTTCCTGAGCAGTCTCTGGAGACAAGTAGGTACAGTTGAACTTAGTCAAGCAAACTCACTTTTCACCTCTGGACATGTATCCCCACCTCCCTGGGCCTCCCTTTCCTCATCTCTAAAATCTGGGAGTTGGGTTAATAATCTCCAAAAGGCTAGAATTAGAAGTCTGTTTCTTCGGGGTCATTCACTCCACAATCTAGGATGAAAGTAAAGCGTTCAGTCAGCATGACTTGGGGGAATCATCTCTGCATTTCACAGCTCTGAACTCCACCTAACCCCTGTCTGCCTCCCACTCCCAGTAGCAGATATTACCTAGAACTGCCTGAAGTCACTGAATTCCCAGACACAGAATGCAATAGGAGTGGGATTGTACCCTCGAAGTCTTGTCTTTCTTGAAAATGTCTATGGTAGTTTTCTATAGGGTCTCCATAAAATGGTCATGAGCCTAAAATGACTATTGAGGCAAATAGTTGATGGACTATTTGACTCCATTGAGTAACGTGCCAGATGGTTTTAGAGCTGTGTAGACATAGTCCTGGTCAAAACTGTTGAAAGCATTTGTGTAGGCAAGCCCAGCCTCAGTTAGTGTCACAATGACCAGCTGGGAAGTGAAAAATGTAACCAAACAATGGACTGCTTTCTTTTCATCAAGCCAAATAACCAGTTTTACTGATTTTCTTTTCCCACTGACTTAATTGTTTTTGCAACTGATATGACTCACTTCACAGATTGTTTCCAATCATACGGGTGCAGCCCGAGTTGTGGAGCATTGTGGTTACTGTTCCTTCCACCCCAGTGAGGTGGGAGTCGAGAAGTCCGGTGACTCACCACAGGCTACCAGCCATGTGATGGCGCTTCGTCACATAGTCCTTCTGTGTACCCAGCACTTTGCTGCGGACATGGAAATAAACAGATGCTGTGAGATAGCAACACACACACACACACACACACACACACACACACACACACTATATCAAGAAAGTATGGTCAAGATGCCATAAAACTCAAAGGGCTAGGCATCTTGAAACTTTGTAAATAGCCATTAACCCAGGACAAATTGGGCCCATTAGTAAAGAAAAATGCCAATTTCATTGATTTGCCTGTCTTACAGTTCACTTGCTTCTCTTCTCGGTGTGACAAGCTCCACCTCCAATCATCCTGCACTCTCTAACAGAGAGGCTAGAAACTAGCACTGGCCTGAATCAGCTCTGTGGAGCCCAAACTGGAATGCATCTCATCCAACTTTGTGGAATGGAGTAGGAGTGTAGTTGGGAGCTTAATTGAGCAGATAAACTGGTCAGTAAGTCACAGAAGCCACATCTAAAGGGGTCATCAATGCAGGGAGCACCTGAAATGGTTATAGGGTGTGAGGGTCTGTAAGCGCCAAGACTTAGAAAAGGATGAATGTAAGGAACCAAGTGCTGAAATGGGTGAGCAAAAGTCCTACAGTGGGTCCTACAGAATGCCCGAGACAGGCAGCTGTTGATGGTGGCTAGTTTCCTACCAGCTCCTGGGCCTCTGGCTGAGGGCAAGCCAGTCCCGAGATATCAGAGTAGAGACATGGCACTATCATTTTGCAAAATGCTTTCTACCAATTTGTTTCTACTAAAGTTGAATATACCCATGCCCTATGATTCTGGCAATTTCACTCTTAGCTATGTAGAAATACGTGTGTATAACCACTAAAAGACCTGTTAAAGTGATCAGAATAGCATTATTCATAGAACCCCAATCCAGAAACAACTCAAATGTTTCTCAACACTGGAACTGATCATTGTGATTTACGTAGAAATAGGATAATATGCAGCAATGAAGAAGAACCAACTATTGCTTACAAACATATTATTAAGCAAAAAAGAGGTAGGTACAACATAATGTACTGTGTATGTGTCCATTTATATAAAGTTCCAAAAGAGCCAAAATGAATCTATGGTGATTTAAGTCAAGTGATCACTTTTGGAGACAAAGGTAGAAGTTGGCGGGTAGAACGGGGCCCAGTGGAGTGTGGGGAGTGCTGGGAATTTTCTATTTCTTGATCTAGGTGGGAGTTATGCTGGCGTATTTACTTTTTGTGTATATCGTAATCACATATGAATATTTATATTAATAAAAATTTTAGGCAGGTTATAAAAAGGGGGACAGGCAAAGTAGACACGGGGGTATAAAAGTCCTCTGTCACGAGGTGCATTTCTCATGGGAATAAGCATGACTGCACTGACCGATTATGCAGATTTCGTCTTGCCTGGTGTCTGAGGGTGTTCAGTCCGTGTCGTCATCTCAGAACTTGGCTGAAAAACTGAAGACTGAGGGGAGGACAATCTGATGTCCATGCCCTTCACCTAGAGAGGAATGCCCAGAAAGGGGTGGTTGTGGCAGGGTAGGTGAAAGTACAAGTGCCTGCTTGGCAGAGTAGGGAGAGTATAAAGGGGTACGGAAGCAGGGAAGGCAGGGACCACTGGCTTCTCACATCTGGACTGTGAAACCACCATCTGATGCAACACTTCTCAGAAGCATCCATGCTAATCTCCACCAGCTGACACCCCCAGCCACATCTGCACCACCCCAGCTAATCACTGCCCACAATTGCCTACACCTGTCTCCCCCTCCTGCCTGCCCCTGCCACCTGCCTGCCTGCCACTTTCAGTTCCCACGCTAAATCAATAACAAAGTCCTCTGAGGGCTACTGCCTAGCTTCTCTGTTGATGCCTCCTCCCCTTAAACCCACTTCCCCTCCTCCCCTCTCCAAGCCTGATCCATCTGCCCAAGCTCAGCTCTGCTTCAACAGGACTGGCAGGGTGGCTCTGGTTGCAGACAGCATGGCCCTCCCTGGCCTTAGCAGCTGCCGATGCTGCAGTTTAAGAATCACCATGTCTGGGGAAAGTCCATTAAAAGACAGTAGCAATGTATATTGTGCAGTGACCCTCTGGGCACCCAATTCCACCTTGTTAATGATCTCTTTGAAATAGCCAAGGCTGCGGAGGGAGATGTGGTTCAGAGGTCCCCAGGACTGTGTTGTTAGGACACAGCTGCACTTGCTCTGTTTGGACAACATTCAGGAATCGCTCTCCTGCTAATGGGGGCAGGTCCTCAGAGACCCACTCAGCCAATTAAAATGCTCTTCAGGAATGTGCTGAATGTCCAGCCACTGGGCAGATCTGTGAATGTTTATCCTGGCAAGGAGAAAGCTAAAGAGGTAGCCATCTATTCCTTGTGGAGGAACACATGTTCCAATGGCAAGTCTCATAACTGTTTCTCTTCTTAGGACACTCAGGTGAAAGTGACATATTCCAAACACACTCGCTGCCTTAACAGAGGTGATACACAATCCCCTGTAATCCAGCTGTGACTCTACCACTGCCCTCCCACTCAAAAAAGCAAACTGAAATGCAAGTAAAGCAAGAGAGATGTTACGATAAGCACTCTTTCAAATTTTCTCTATTTTACAAAATCACCATGCCAGCAAGCCGGGCTTCTTACCTATTTAAAGTTTGAGAATAGGTTGAGATCATTTTGGCCCCAAGACCTCTAATCATTCGCTTTATCGGGTAAAACTGCGTGGGAGATTGGGTTTGCGAGAGTGCCAGCTATACTGAGGGAAACCTCGGAGGGAACCAGCTACTAGATGGTTCAATTAGTCTTTCACCCCTATACCCGGGTTGGACGAGTAAAATATTTTACAAAATGTTTTATTACTGGTAACAAATTACTTGCAGTGTACCTCAAAACAGATGAGGCAAACTACTGTGTTTTGACACCTAAGCTAAGAACTGTTGCTAGGGAATACGGAAACCATTAGCTAACCACACTATAAGAAACACATTGGCCGGGCGCCGTGGCTCAAGCCTGTAATCCCAGCACTTTGGGAGGCCGAGACGGGCGGATCACGAGGTCGGGAGATCGAGACCATCCTGGCTAACACGGTGAAACCCCGTCTCTACTAAAAATACAAAAAACTAGCCGGGCGAGGTGGCGGGCGCTTGTAGTCCCAGCTACTCGGGAAGCTGAGGCAGGAGAATGGCGTAAACCCAGGAGGTGGAGCTTGCAGTGAGCTGAGATCCGGCCACTGCACTCCAGCCTGGGCGACAGAGCGAGACCCCGTCTCAAAAAAAAAAAAAAAAAAAAAAAAAAAGAAACACATTGGTAGCAGGATATAAGGAAGAACTTCCAGGTAGTAAGACTTGAGCATTCGATAAAAGCTCAACAAACATTTAATGAGTGTCTGCTTGGTGCCAGGCTCTTTCCTAGACTTGGGGTATGATTGGTTATTGCAAAAGTAACTGGAATCTGTGAATATCTTTTTTTTTTTTTTTTTTAGGCAGAGTCTCACTCTGTTGCCCAGGCTGGAGTGCAGTGGTGCAATCTCGGCTCACTGCAAGCTCCGCCTCCCGGGTTCACGCCATTCTCCTGCCTCAGCCTCCAGAGTAGCTGGGACTATAGGCACCCGCCACCACACCTGGTTAATTTTTTTGTATTTTTTAGTAGAGACAGGGTTTCACCGTGTTAGCCAGGATGGTCTCTATCTCCTGCCTCGTGATCTGCCCGCCTCAGCCTCCCAAAGTGCTGGGATTACAGGTGTGAGCCATGTGAATATCTTTAAGAAAAACGTAGAAAATCACCTAAAGCAGAGATTTGACAGAAAATGGCCTGGGTTGATGACATTCCCAAGATATTTAATTCCCATTTCCTTCCATTCCTCTCCAAGCACTTAGGGATGATTTTGGGGCTATAGTCAGGTCTGGGCCATAGAGTCTGAGTCTAAGAAGCAGCTCTATCATGTGGTTCATAGTCTCACCTGCCTGGTCACGAGTTCTGTGAATTCATGGGCTTCATCCCAGAGAGGGGGTGAGAAAATGGCTCTTAAACGTGATCTTTCTGTGGAGGGAGGGTGCCAGTGCCCTCACTACCATGGCCCTGCTGATGGGAACAGTGTTGTCAAGGGTCCTAAACTGGAAATTAAGAGACGTAGATTCTAGCCCCACTAAAGCATAATAATTTTAGGCAAGACATTAGGGGTCCAAGGCCTCACATATCCACCCAACAATGAAGGCTTCAATCCAGGATGTTGAAGTACATTGCTGTTAAAACACAGACCCCTGGAAGCTGGAGAATACCATTACCCTAACTCTCCATGGGGAAATCTGACACTGTATCATTCTATTCTGTCCTCTCATGTTATGACAAAGTTCTGTCCATTATTTTTAAACCAGGAGCATACCTCCAAGCCCACTACCCTTCTGTGATACAGTCTTTCTGTCCTTTCCAAACTCCCACTCCCTCACATTTAATCATCCAATTATTTTCCCTTTCCAGAATTCTCCTTAATCTCCTAGATTAAGAAGAGGAGCATGTCCTCTCTGGCCTCATTTGTCTCCCTGAGCCTGTGCCCCTGGCCAGTCATTTCACCTGCCCTCAGCCAATCTGGAAGTTCCCACTCTCCTGACCCATGAGTCCCTTGGTGCCAGAACCCAAACACAGCCCAGGTTCAACCTGCTGCCCTAGCAAACACTGCAGGAGAAAAAAAGTCATAGGTCCACCCACAATCTATAAGGTGAGCTGGGCCACCATCTCTTCGGGAACCATTTCCTTAGCTTTAACTGACCTCCCCATCAGAACTCTTCCACACCATCCTCATTTTCCTCAGTCTCTCCAATCTGCTGCTATCCCACACCCTTACTGTGTGAGTTGGCTAGGTCTGCTGTAGCAAATACTACAGACCGAAGCCTTAAACAACAGAAATTTACTTCCTCACAGTTCTAGAGGCTAGAAGTCCAAGATCAAGGTGTTGGCAGAGCTCGTTTCTTCCAAGGCCTCTCTCTTTGTCTAACAGATGGCTACCTTCTCCTAATGCATGTCTGTGTCCTAATGTCCTCTTCTTGTAGGGAGTCCTATTAGATTAAAGCTCATTCACTCATATGCCCTATTTTACCTCAATTTCCTTGTTAAAAGCTCTGTCTCCCGATACAGTCACATTCTGAAGTACTGGGGATTAGGACTTCAACATATAAATTTGGCAGGGTAGGGATGCAATGTAGCCCGTGCTACGTACCCTTAAATGACAACCTTGCTTTCTGTTTATTGGAAGACAAGAGCCATCTGATTTACCTTCCCCAGTTGCCCTGCTCTTTGCTCCAATGATTCCCAAATTTTCAGATGGCCTCCCTCTTTCCCTCTCTCAGTTCCAAGTTAGTTTGAGTAATAGCTTTTCTGGAAAGCTTTACCTAGCCCTTGGAGCAGAGTAAAACATTTCTTCCTCTGCAGTGTCATTGTATTTTGCTTCCAAAATAAAGAAAACTAAGCTCTCTGGAAGGCCTACTGTGTGTTCATCACTGTGCTGGGCACATTAGCACAATGTTCTTGTGTGATTGTTGTAGCAACCCAGGGGAGTGGCGGTTAAAGTTGAGAAAACTGAAGCCCTGGGAATTTACCTTCTCCTGAGTGTCTCAGTGGGTATGTGGTCAGAGTTACTATTCAAAATACCACAAATGTTTCTATCCTAGAATCTAACAATTTTCTACTGATTCTTTCTACCTCTTTCTCTCCTACAGGGAAGTGGCCATAACTTGCCCTTTCTTTATGCAAAGTGCCCTCCCACAGAGGAACCTAGCCCATGCCTCTTGAATGGGTGAATGAATGAATCTTCTTTATTAAAACTAAACTTAGGAAAGTCATGTTCTTGATCCCTTCTCCTGAGTCCTTCTCCAGACATTTTCCCCATCACCTTGCATCTTTAACATCTTCCTTTCCACTGACTAATTCTCTCCACCTTGGATACATCTTCTCTATTTCTCTTTTACTCTTAACACCTCTCTGTGCCTTGATACCTCAAGCTATCCAACTATCACTTTACCTCTCTTTCCCCTCAATCTAATTGAGACAGAAGCCCTTCTCTATGGAGATGCTACTTCAGAAAGTCCACTGTGAGATGTTGGCATTTTTTGATGCCACCCAAAGAGCCAGGTTTAGGGACCTCCAATCCATGCTCTGGGCCTCCACTTCCTTACCTCATTGACACTTGCAACTGGCTTTCACTGTCACCAACAAAATCACTCTTGCAAGGTTTTCAAAGACTTTCTAAATGCCACATCCTCCTTGGGCCTCTACAGCATTCATCTCAGATGGTCTCTCTCAGGATCCCTTCACTTTTGCCGCAACCATCTCTCTGCTCTTCTTATTCTCTGTCTACTGCATTGGTTGCTTGTTGTCTTCCCATCTACCAGGTGGAAAATTCTCCAAGGTCTGATTTTCTTCCCTTCTCTCTTTTTTCTCCATATTCTCTCCCCTAGACAATTGTATTTAATTCCCTAATTTCAATTACCTTGTCCATGTAGATGATTGAGAAATAAATATCTCAAACCCCAGCATCTCTCTAGAGTTCTGGACTCAATTACCTTTGTTTTAGGAAGAGCTACACCTTTATGTCTGTCCTCGGTTCTCCCAAAAGCAAAACTTGAGGCAAGAAATGGGTGCAGGTAGTTCATATGGGAGGTGATCCCAGCATGTAACAGTGAGTGAGCAGGGAGAATTAGTCAGGAGCAGGAAGCACTGATGTGAGGAACATCATCAGGATCAGTGCTGTGGGCAATGGAGCCTCCATTCCACTGGGACCTCCTGAGAAGTTGACAGATGCTTTCAATTGTTCTTCTGAAGGACTGAAGGTGCAGCATTGATCCCATTCCCCGTTAGCTGGGAGTCTCCCAGGGCATTATGTCCCCTACACTCAAGCTAATCTGTGGGCAGTTCAAGCAATCTCCTAGGTTTTGAAGAAGGTCCTAGGGCACAATGTGGAAAGAAGCACAGAGGACCTCAAGGTGGGATTCAGGTCAAGTGCTGGGTGAGTCTGAGGCCATGTGGGACTCTCCATTACAGCTGTGCTGCAGTCAGAGGTGGATCAAAGGGAGATTGACACCATCAGCATCCTTTCTCCCAAGTCACTCAACCAAATATCAAAGCACAAAGCTGCAGTGACTTCTGACTCTTCACCCCTTATCTTAGTGTGTAGTTATTAGGACCATGTCCTATTTATTCCAAACAGACTTGCTCTCCAGCATTGTCCCATCATGGCTTTCTCATGATTGCCTTAGCAAGAGCTTTTTATTGCCATGTTCTGACTCGTATCTATTAACTTTTATCTCTACTGTCTATCTTGCCCCCTTCCAAACTACCTTACACATAGATGCAAGATTATTCTTATCAAAGATAAATTTAAGTATCATAAACTGCTAAGAAATCTTCCATGGTTCCCAATGGATGGCCAAAATGTGTCCAACATCCTTAACCTGGCATCTGATACCCTCTTTGTTCTGCCACTGTTTCGTCAGGGCAAAAGTGTTATTACCCACCTACCCGTATTTTCTCTCCAGGACTTTTGACTTCTTTACACTACTCTAATTTATTTTTGCATTTACATCTTTATTCTCTCCTTTCCCCCACATAAAATTTTCTAGATGGCAACATGCACTGAAACCATTCTAATCCCACCTGTCCTTTTAGGCCCATGTGTGTACAATATTTATCTCCTCTATGAAGCCCAAATACACATCTACTTCCTTTCTCCTGAACTCCAAATGCTTAATCTCTTCTTATCTTTTCTTCATTTATTATTATTATTATTAGCAACATGGTTGCATTTGATTTACCTTTTCTCTAGGTAGAGTGTGGCCAGCTCCTTGAGGGTATGGGTGATAGCTGCATCATCTTTGACTCTTCTGTGGCATCAAGCACAGTGTCATGCACAGTAAATGAAGGGAAAAAAGAAGGCAGGAAAGGAGGAAGAGAAGGAAGAGTAAATCTGATATCACACTGAGAAACAAGCTGCACAGAAGAACAAATGCTAGGAGCCAAGTAAGGGCCAGCATATGCTAACCAGCTCACCTCTCCAACAGACTCCCACCTCCTTGAAAAGGACTTTATTGTTGCTCATTATCTCACCTGCCCTTGCTGCTGAGCGCCCACCTGGAGTCAAGCGCCTTCTGCCTGAGACAGCTGTTTCTGATGTCTGGGTAAAGGTTGTGTAGACTTCAGCTGGGGAGAACTGGCAGGAGGAAGGATACCCTTTCCCAGTTACAGATGGCAAAGGTGAAAAATACATAAAGAAAACATGCCAACTGTTTCCAAACCACCCTTAGGTGTGTCAGCACAATGTCCACAACAACTAGGTGAAATGAAAAAAGATGTAAGTCAAACATGGTTTTCACTACATAATATCGAATACTTGGTTTCACTAAAGTTGTAGCTACCCCAGACTGTCAGATTGCCTGAATCAGTCAGTATGTTTTCACTGTCTGTCTGTCTGTCTGTCTGTCTGTCTATCTATCTATCTATCTATCTATCTATCTATCTATCTATCTATGATCTATCGATGAGTTTTAACCAAATCACCAGTGTCTTCCAGCACCATAGCAGGATCAATTGCTAACCATAAGTCTTCAGATATCCCAAATGACTGGTTGATTTGGTCAAACATGAGGCTGGACTCACCCATCAATGACATGACCAATTCACCTGTGACTTTGGCTTGGTGCCGAGTCAGCCTCTGTCACAGACTAGCCACACT
The DNA here is from genome assembly GCF_003255815.1 of Theropithecus gelada. NCBI lineage: Eukaryota > Metazoa > Chordata > Mammalia > Primates > Cercopithecidae > Theropithecus > Theropithecus gelada. The sequence continues at coordinate 107,510,090 of NC_037682.1, read as the reverse complement.
TAATTAAATCAGCAGTCAGAAAGATTCCACTGCTTCTCAGTTCCCTGGCCCCATGAATGGCAGAAGGCCAGAAATAGGGCCTGTGGGATTATTCATGAGCGACAGCCAATCACAACCACCTAACTTTTCCTCCTTACCTCATGTTCCCATTAGAATAGAGATAGGCTTTGATTTTTATTCCTTCAATATGCTTTGCTTAAAAACCAACTGGCCCTAGGAAACACTAGAAAGAGATGGGTATTATCTTCAAGGACTTCCTATTTTCCCTCTTACATCACCTTTCCTCATTTTGGATCACCCATTCCAGTCTCCTGTCCCTGAAAGCAGTGTCACCTACTCTAATGTCAATTTTATAATCATACCTCTCACTCCTTTCCTGCTCCTCTTTTCCTTCCATCCAAACTACCTACTGTGTGTTATCATGCATCCATCCTTTCATTTATCCATTTAGAAGATAGATACTGAGCACCTATTATGTGCTCAGATAATGACCCATTGTGTTGGAGCTGGGATGCACGTGGTAATATGCTTCTTTTGAACATAATACCTTAATATAAAAGAGTGATCCAAGGGGTTGGATTACAGGCACTATGGCAGACCCAGAGATTGAGAGTCACTATATGAGGACAGACAGGATTTTAATGACTTTCTGAAATTAAAAAAGCAGTTGATCTGTCCTCTGCTCCTTCTTTCTTTGGTCAGAAGCCTGGCCTTTCCCTTGCCATTCAAACAGGACTTTGTGCAACATGAAAAGGATGAAGGTTCGCATTCTCAAGGACATTATGATTGATGGGATTCCTTGACTTACTCATCGTTATAAACTTGAATGAAGGACAGGACCATACAGAAAGTGGATTGGTCTCTTCTTCCCCTCCAGGAAAAGCAAAAAGTACAGCACTGCCCAGGCCAGCAGTCCCAGCCATAGCATCTGTTCGTGGTGTCCTATCTGTCTTGGAACCCAACGAGTCCACCATGTGATTGATGGTGTTCCACTTGATAGGGAACGGAACAAGCAATGATTTGTCATTCACCATAAAGTACTGCTATTTCATCTGCTCCCATTCCCTGGGACACAGCTCTGGCTGTTTGCTCTATGCATCAATTTATAGTTTATCCTAAGACTAATGATGTTGTGTTTACGAGGCAAGGTGGGGCTTTGTTTTTGTGTTCTACCAGCAGAGGATTACATTACTGATTGATCGCACGCGGTTGTCTGAGGCAAAAACATTTTGAATTGATACCTGGATTTGAACTACAATCAACTTCCTCGACAATTGCCTCTTGGTGCTGAATAGATCAAGGAGCTGCAGCTTTCTAATAGGGCCTCAAGGAGATTTTGACAATCCCTGTTTGAAGTGAACAGTTTGTTGAGGTGTATGGGAGGCAAATAGATCATCCAAAGGGCTGGTCTGTGGCTTTCAGGAGCCCGAGGACATGCTCTAAGACCCCACTATTCCAAACAGCTGAAATAGGCAGGAACAGCCGTTTGCTGGTATACGTTGAACAATCAGTTCTCCTAAGCAGGGTGGGGGTGGGAATAGACCTAATTTGTAGCATTACCAATTTCTCTGGTGTAAATATTCCTACCATGGCCAATTTCAGGCTACCAATGTGATGTCACTGAACACAAATTTGGGAAGGGAGGCATACCAGTAGCTCCAACACACTACTCGACAAGAACTAGTATTTATTTATTATATACTGTCCTGTTCTAGGAAATTTTTTTTCTGATGAGAAAAGTAGGGTCCAGAGAAGGTATGTAAGTTACCCAAGGTCACACAGCGATAAAGTTAAGTCTTCTCATGCTGTGGCTACACTCTTTTTGTTATCTCCTGTAGTCCAGAGTGTGGAACTAGCAGGTAGTAGGGCCAGCTGGTTAACCCAGGCTCTGATTTCAAGGCCTATGCTCCTTCCGTACACTATGCTGCTACTACAAAGAATGGTAGGATTCAGGCTGTCCATGTTTGTCTACACTTCTGCCATTTAAGCCTGGTCAGTTCTGCTCTTGCCCAGCTTGCATTGGTGGGGAAATTCAAGTCTGCCTCTGTACTCATCTGACAATTTCTCTCAGCCCCAGGAACTCTAAAGAAAAGGATATAAGTTTTCATGGTGACTCCTGCCTGGAATCTGGAAAGAGACAAGATGACCCCTAGGAGATCCCAGTCATAACAGTCCAAGAAGCCAATTCAACAACCAATTTGCCTGGAAATCTAAATGACTTCCCCTTTGGATTTGTTTTCACCCCTTTTAATTTTCTACCCACTGTCTTTGCTAGTTCATTTCCTTCCTGAAATTCTGAAGCAAATGAGGCAGTGCTGGTGGGGGGGCATGAGCACAGGGCTGGGGCAGTGACCTGCCCTGTGCTCTGTCTGGCAGACTCTGGTGCAGTGCAAAACAGCAGGGCATTAATGGCTATTAATATCCACAGAGGAAGTGCCGAAAGGCCAACCGCATAATTACCATTTATTCATCATATCAACTGGTCTTCAGCTCCTTCCGGCGGCATGTCATATTGTCCTGGAGTGGGGAGTTTGGGGGGAAAGGGGAAACAAAGAGGAGGATCAGCAGCCCTTTCCCCACCACCCTCCCTCCCCTGCTGTGATGGGACTGGGGGTCAAAACGCAGGGCACTGTGGCTCTCTGAGCACAGAGGTAAACAGGAAGCTCTGGGCACGATCTGGGTGGTAGAGAGCAGTGGTCAAGGAGGGCAGCTGCCAACCAAGGGCAGCAATGCCAGGCTGTTCTACTGCTATCTCCTTTCTTAAGAATTGAGCTCCACAGCTGTAGAAGAAGGCTGTGTGGAGCAAGCAGAGAGGGGATGAGACCAGAGACTCTGTCTGCAATTCTCAGCTCCTGAGAAGTGAGTGGATTTTGGACTGCTCATGAGTCCAAGTAATTTCCTGAGGATGCGTAAAAAGGAGGTTATCCAGCCACCCTTTCTGGCACTCACATTTCAGGTTCCTGGGGCACCCTGCTCCTTAATCCCATCCCCTGAGAATGGAGTACTTTGGTTTCTGGGGACTCCAAATCTGGACAGGGATGGTGGGGAAGAGATTAGTGTTGTGTTTTTTCTTTCCCCCTGGTACCAGCTTGACTGGCAGCCTGGGCAAAGAAGAGCCCATTCTAAATGCTCCCCGGGGTCCAGAATGGAACTCATTACATCAAACCTGCTGGTAGCCAGCAGCTCTGCTTTGTGAGCTGTGAAACAAATGTTTATCCACCACTCAGTGCGGTTCAAAGCTATTTAAGGAGCTCAGGGTGTTGAGCTGCAGGCAAGAGCTATGTGTGCAAGGCCAGCCCTGGCACCAAGTGCAGTGGGCAGATCTGGGGACTGCAGCCTCCAGGCTCCCCGGCTGCAGGATTCAACTGAGGGCAGAGCAGTCACAATGAAATGGCCACTTTCTCCTCGTTGCATTTTGTCTTTCATCTTAAGCCCTGTCCTGTCTTTCTCTCATTTCCCTTTCATTTGCCTTCCACGTTTTTATCTTTTCTCTCTCTCTCTCCTCCGATTGTTTCTTCCTCTCTATGCCTTTCTTTCTTTTCTTTAGCCTTTCTTTATTCTGTTCTCCATTTCCTTTTATTCTTTCATTTTCCACTTCTCTTCCCTCAGATAGGCCTGTGGCTCCCTCATTATACTCTAATATGCATTACTCTCTGAATCAGTGATGAAATCCACAAAATGCACGGAAGAATAAAATAAAGCTAAAGCCTTTACCTGCACAAAACCACAATCTAAGGAAAAGTTGGCACAGTGTGAACCTAATGCGTACTTAGGGAAGGAAGAGAGGTCAGCAACAGAGCGTGCCCAGTGTAAGTTCCAGGAGCTTTTCTGGAATGACATCAGGTGCCGATAATTCCCTGTCTATACGTGCCAGTGCCTCCATGTGGTAGCATCATGTGCAGTGTTTTTGTTTTTTAAAGAGCTGTGAAGATCACCAGTCACAGGTGAGAAAGCTGCAATCCGCGACACTGGTTTCCAGAGTCTGGTGGAGGTGGCTATGGAACTTGTGTATGAGTCGCTTCTGTTTTAAGACAAGAGGTATTGGTGAGGATACCCAGAGAGTGCAGAGGAATGAGGGAAAGCGAGGTGGCAGTCCCCACCAGGGGCTCGACATCTACATTTTCAGTGATTCCTCATTCCTTACTTTACAACTATTGTAAAGTAAATGTTGTGTTCTGACTATCTACTACCGTATAGCACACCACCCCAACAGTAGCTTAAAGATAGAACCATCTTTTATTTTGCCCTGAAATCTTGGAGCTGCCTGAGCTTGACTAGGCAGTTCTTACTTGGGAGGGTCTGTCTTATAGTTGTAGCCAGGGAGTAGCTGGGACTGAATTCATCCTTAAAGCTTCTTCAGTACATGTCTGGAGCTTGGGCTGCAAAGACACAGACAGCCAGGGCTCTCGGGCGTCTCACCTGTTGTCTGACGTCTCTCCAGGGTAGCCAGGGATCTCACGCAGCAGCAGAAGGCTCCCAAAGCAGGTATCCCGAGAGAGACCAGCAGAAGCCAAAGGTCTTTCCTAAGCCACCCTTGGAAGTTTCATAGCATCCCGTTCACTGCATCCTAATTCTTGAAGTCTGTCTCACAGTTTATCTCGGACTTTCAAAGGGAGGAGACCTAGATTTTGCCTTTTGATGGAGGAGTATCAAAGAGTTTGCAGACAGGTTTTAAAACCACCACATGTTGTTAAGCTGTTTTTTTACCACCCAAGGTTCAGGTAGTTATCCAGTCCTGCTGTGAAGTATTGCAGTGGTTAAACACAGATGTTGCAGCCAGACTGCTGGGCTCAAGTCCCATATACGTTGTGTATGAACACTGTGATGTTGCACAAATCACTTAATATTTTGAGAATCAGTTTTCTCATCTGTTCAATGGCTATAATATTCCTGACTCACAATATTGTTGTAAAGATTAAATTAATATATATTAAATACTTAAAATAGAGTCTTACATCTTGTTGGCATTCTACAAGTATTTGTTATTTTTATTTTTATTAGATTCCCATTTTCTAGATGAGAAAGCTGAGATGCAGAGAGAGAGAGAACTGATTGGCCTCTGTCACATAACTGGAATTCGAACACAGTCCCAACAGATTCCAAAAATCCTCTCTGAGTTCCTGATAGCAGCACCTCTTCCCTCCTATACAGAGCTGCTCCCAACTTTAAAATCCCTGTAAGTCTAGAATTTGGAATTTATAGGCCCCCAGGCCTTGGAAGAAGGTCTCCCAGGAGCTAAACTCTGGACTTGTGACCCACCTTCACCCTCACCATTTAAGTCCAGTCACAAAGAACATGGATGGGGAAAGCAAGGTCCCTACTCTGGCCTTCTATGCACATTTCTGACCCTTAGGGGTTAAAAGGGTAGAGATGTAGGAGGAGATGGCCCCAAAATACAGAAACAGTACCTAATAACATTTGCAGGCAAAGGAAACAATACTGGATCTGACTTCAAACGGCAGCTTTCTGAGACTCTCAGTTTTGGTTCCTGTCTCTGTAAAGAGAACTGTACTGTGCACCACACGGTTTTTACCAGGATCATGTGAGAGCCTAAGGGAGAAAGTCCCTGGTAAACCACTGGGTCCTGGCCACCTGTCAGTCATGAATTGAGCTCAGCAGAGAGCAAGGTGATAGCCTTGGACAACTGCCCTGCTTAAGCTGGGACATGGTCAGAGCAGCCCTGATGTGGGGAGAGGGCTGTCCTTTGGGCTGTTGCAGCCTGGGCTGGTGTCCAGTCATGGTTTCAGATTGCCCATGGGCCTCTTTGACAGGCATGCACTGTCTGGAGCTTGGCCTGCACATTCGAAAACACACAGTTATGAATGCACGCAGTCTGCACACTGAAATGTGTCTCCCACATGCATCTACACACACATAAACACACACACTATCTTTGTCTGATGTCCACCCCATGCAGAGGTGCTTCAGATAAACACCTGTTGCCTCCTAGGCCAAGATGAGAGCATGGATGCCCCCACCCTACCCTCTGAGAGCCCAGCATTGCCTGAGGTCCCTGAGGCCCCTGCGGGAGGACAGACCATCTTCTTTCGGCTTCTCGAATGCACAGCTTCTTCTCAGCGTCCACTGCCATGCAGCCTCCAGCCCCCATAGCCACAGGAGCCCAGCTCCTGGGTACGCTGCCTTGTACTTAAAACAGCCTCTCCTTGATCCCTTGTAATCTCCTGGCTTTTCCTCCTCTTTTCCTTTTTCTGCTTCTTTAGCTCCTCCTTTTCATCCTCTGCCACTGTCTCTCCATGGAAGCCTCCAAAGGGCATGTGAGCCCCTCCCCAAGGCCTGAGGCAGGAGCCCCTCTTGGTCCCCACGGAAGGGGGCAAGGGAGGAAAGGAGGTGGGGAGAGGGTCTCTGGAGTCTGGGGCACAAGCAAATATCTGAGCTGAAGGAGTGTCCTGCTTCCCAATTCCAAATCCTGAGAAGATAAACTGAAACACCAGAAAGCACAAAGCACAGTAGCTTAAAGGCAGCAACTTGGAGGGGGTGGCCTGACCTGGCTCCCTATCCTCACACAGGAGGATGGCCAGAGTGGGTGGGGCTCCCAGACATACATCCAGAGTGCTGCCTGTTCTCTGCCAGGAGGAATATTCTCCCTGAGTGAATATTCTACTCCCTCTAGCAGGCACAAAGCTCAGGCTTTGCCATGGGGTGAGAGTGTGGGGAGCGGGCTGGATAGAGAGCTGATGATGTCCCTGTCCACAGAGGCATATGCATGGCCCAGAGCTGCAGGATCCTGCCTGGGGGAGTCTGAAGCCCACCACCGAGTAACATTTCAGGGTTTTCAAATCAAGTCAATCCTATGGGTTAGCTAGGGCAAGGACCACCATGCCATTTGTTAGATAAGGAAATTGAGACATAGGACTCAGAAGATTCACTACAAAGTATTGCACCATGAGGTGGGGGATGAATGACCATTGACTCATCACCAAACTACTCTCTACACTAACTTCATGGCAATTCCTTGAGCTCTTCTCCTTTACATCCTGGGAAGTCTGCTCGTCAAGGGGCTCCTAGGGATAGAAGAGGGGATCACATTTGGTGGCTCTTGGCTCTTCCTGAGGCCATGCCTGTAAGCCACTTTCAAGGCTCTGTTGACTTTAGCATTAATGAAATGAGCTCTCCCATGCAGGGCATATGTGTTAGTCTGTTCTCACACTACTATAAAGACATACCAAGACTGGGTAGTTTATAAAGGAAAGAGGTTTAATTGACTCACAGTTTGGTATGACTGAGGAGGCCTCAGGAAACTTACAATCATGGCAGAAGGGGAAGGGGAAGGGGAAATAAGCACTTTCTTCACCAGGTGACAGGACAGAGAAGAGCAAAGGAGGAACTTCTAAACACTTATAAAACCATCAGATCTCGTGAGAACTCACTGACTCTCATGAGAACAGCATGGGGGGAACTGTCCCCATGATCCAATCACCTCCCTCCCTCGACAATTCGGGATGAGATTTGGGTGGGGACACAGAGCCAACCCGTATCAGCATGTGTTTTCTTTCCACCAAGTGCTTTTGCATTCATTATCCACTTGGTCCTACCACATTTTTGTGGAATTGGTTCTATTATTATTGCTTTACTTACTACTACTATTATTTCTATAGTGCTTCAATAAAAGAAGGCTCATTGAGTTTTGGGAAACTTCTCAGAGTCCTAAGAGAAGTATGTGACTGAGTTGGGCATTGAATGATGGCCCAAAGAGGAGGAACCCTGCACGTCCAACACACACACACACACACACACACACACACACACACACACACACGATGTACTTTGGTCACTCCTTGGCTTACAAGCCAATAGATCTCTCTTTGGATTTCCAGAGTTTTAGAAGCTGAATTTTGTCCACAGTTGAGTCATGGCCAGCTCCCATGAAGCCACATCATTCAGGTCATGGGGCTTGAAAGGCCAGGAAAAGCCACCAGTAGCCACTATCCTACCCCTACAGCACACTTCTGCACATGCACACACAGACACAACCCCCACCCCCCGCTCTACACACACACATACACGTCCAACACACACTTGCTCTGGACAGGTAGAAAGGCTCTTAGCTCTCTGCTATTTTTTTCTGTTCTTGGGAATTTGGGCCTAATGAAATGGATGCATGCATGAGGAAGACCAGAGTGTGGGGTAAGAGTAGAAACCTCTGGGAAAAGGATAATACCATTTCAACTTGGGCTTTCCTAGGAATAGCTGGTAGGGGCTTTGGATGTGAACGTGAATCATGTTTCTACTGCTCAGAACCCACTGTGGTCCCTGCAGGAGTCTCCAGAAGTTGCCTTTAAGTTCCCTGAGCTCCCCTCTCATGTGCTTAAACTGTAGAAACTCTTTTAACCTCAGACAATAGAGGGAATTCTCCTTATAAGGTCCCTGGTCAATCATTATCCAGTCCCTGTTTAAACCCTTCTAGTAACGGGGATTTCCCTGCCTCATCTCTGACCTATGTATGAGTAGGCATGTATGATGAATGACTACCAGCTGTTTCTCTGAACTTCTCATCCTGAGACACAAGGGGAATCCCCTCCAAAGTTCCCTCTGTCCAAAATTCTCTCCCAGGAGCCTCCTTCAGTTATGAGACATCCCACCAAGACATAGTTATAGCTCCACGGGGCTACCTCAATGTGCAAGGGAAGGACTGCAGAGTAAGGAGAAAGAAGAGAGGAGAGGGGAAGGAAGAGGAAGCAGACCTGCCTCCCTGTCCCTCGATGTCTTTTGCAGCTGGAACTTGTTGGGGGTGTGGAGGGTGGGAGGTTCTGCCACAGAAGGAGATTTTGCAGCCTCACATGATAATGAGCAAAGATGGATCATCTCCAAGTAGATCACCCCTGCTCACAGGTTCTTCTGGGAAGTGGTACAGTGCAGTGGCTGAGGGTGGGCTTGGGAATCACATGACCCTGGCTTGGAAATCCAGCCTTGCTGCTTACTTAGTTCTACAAATTCTCTGAACCTCAGTTGACTTCTTTGAAACATAGAAATAATACTACTACATTATGCAGTCGTTGAGGATTAAATAAGATAATTAATGTAAAGTGCCAGGCACATGTTTTGAATGTAGAAGGTGCTCCATATGTAGTAATTATTATTATTAAGCCCAGAAAGCTCTGTCATTCAGGAATAAAAGACTAATAATAATGATAATAGCTACGTGCACTGGCTCACACCTGTAATCCCAGCACTTTGGGAGGCTGAGGCAGGAGGATCACTTGAGGCTAGGAGGTCAGGATCAGCTTGGGAAACATGGTGAGAGCCTGTTTCTATAAAAAATAAAAAAAATAGCTGGGGGTGGTGGCATATGCCTGTGGTCCCAGCTATTCGGGAGGTTGGTGTGGGAAGATCACTTGAGCGGGGGAGGTCAAGGCTGCAGTTAGGTATGATTGTGCCACTGCACTCCAGCTTTGGCAACAGAGCAAGACTGTGTCTCAAGTAATAATAATTAATACTACTAATAATAGCAGTGAACAATTACAAGATGTTTATGATGTACCAGGTCTTCTTCTAAGAATTCTATCTATTAACTACTTCTAATAACAACAGCCTTGTGAGGCCACTACTATTATTTCTCTCATCTTACAGATGGAAAAGCTGAGGTGTAGAGAGCTTTTAAACACCTGCCCAATCCTCCCTAACTCATTTTATGAGGCCAACATCATCCTGATACCAAAGCCTGGCAGAGACACAACAAAAAAAGAGAATTTTAGACCAATATCCCTGATGAACATCGATGCAAAAATCCTCAATAAAATACTGGCAAACCGGATTCAGCAGCACATCAAAAAGCTTATCCACCATGATCAAGTGGGCTTCATCCCTGGGATGCAAGGCTGGTTCAACATTTGCAAATCAATAAACATAATCCAGCATATAAACAGAACCAAAGACAAGAACCACATGATTATCTCAATAGATGCAGAAAAGGCTTTTGACAAAATTCAACAGCCCTTCATGCTAAAAATGCTCAATAAATTCGGTATTGATGGAACGTACCTCAAAATAATAAGAGCTATTTATGACAAACCCACAGCCAATATCATACTGAATGGGCAAAAACTGGAAAAATTCCCTTTGAAAACTGGCACAAGACAGGGATGCCCTCTCTCACCACTCCTATTCAACATAGTGTTGGAAGTTCTGGCTAGGGCAATCAGGCAAGAGAAAGAAATCGAGGGTATTCAGTTAGGAAAAGAAGAAGTCAAATTGTCCCTCTTTGCAGATGACATGATTGTATATTTAGAAAACCCCATTGTCTCAGCCAAAAATCTCCTTAAGCTGATAAGCAACTTCAGCAAAGTCTCAGGATACAAAATTAATGTGCAAAAATCACAAGCATTCTTATACACCAGTAACAGACAAACAGAGAGCCAAATCATGAATGAACTTCCATTCACAATTGCTTCAAAGAGAATAAAATACCTAGGAATCCAACTTACAAGGGATGTAAAGGACCTCTTCAAGGAGAACTACAAACCACTGCTCAGTGAAATTAAAGAGGACACAAACAAGTGGAAGAACATACCATGCTCATGGATAGGAAGAATCAATATCGTGAAAATGGCCATACTGCCCAAGGTTATTTATAGATTCAATGCCATCCCCATCAAGCTACCAATGAGTTTCTTCACAGAATTGGAAAGAACTGCTTTAAAGTTCATATGGAACCAAAAAAGACCCCGCATTGCCAAGACAATCCTAAGTCAAAAGAACAAAGCTGGAGGCATCACACTACCTGACTTCAAACTATACTACAAGGCTACAGTAACCAAAACAGCATGGTACTGGTACCAAAACAGAGATATAGACCAATGGAACAGAACAGAGTCCTCAGAAATAATACCACACATCTACAGCCATCTGATCTTTGACAAACCTGAGAGAAACAAGAAATGGGGAAAGGATTCCCTATTTAATAAATGGTGCTGGGAAAATTGGCTAGCCATAAGTAGAAAGCTGAAACTGGATCCTTTCCTTACTCCTTATACGAAAATTAATTCAAGATGGATTAGAGACTTAAATGTTAGACCTAATAGCATAAAAACCCTAGAGGAAAACCTAGGTAGTACCATTCAGGATATAGGCATGGGCAAAGACTTCATGTCTAAAACACCAAAAGCAACGGCAGCAAAAGCCAAAATTGACAAATGGGATCTCATTAAACTAAAAAGCTTCTGCACAGCAAAAGAAACTACCATCAGAGTGAACAGGCAACCTACAGAATGGGAGAAAATTTTTGCAATCTACTCATCTGACAAAGGGCTAATATCCAGAACCTACAAAGAACTCAAACAAATTTACAAGAAAAAAACAAACAACCCCATCAAAAAGTGGGCAAAGGATATGAACAGGCATTTCTCAAAAGAAGACATTCATACAGCCAACAGACACATGAAAAAATGCTCATCATCACTGGCCATCAGAGAAATGCAAATCAAAACCACAATGAGATACCATCTCACACCAGTTAGAAGGGCGATCATTAAAAAGTCAGGAAACAACAGGTGCTGGAGAGGATGTGGAGAAATAGGAACACTTTTACACTGTTGGTGGGATTGTAAACTAGTTCAACCATTATGGAAAACAGTATGGCGATTCCTCAAGGATCTAGAACTAGATGTACCATATGACCCAGCCATCCCATTACTGGGGATATACCCAAAGGATTATAAATCATGCTGCTATAAAGACACATGCACACATATGTTCATTGCGGCACTATTCACAATAGCAAAGACTTGGAATCAACCCAAATGTCCATCAGTGACAGACTGGATTAAGAAAATGTGGCACATATACACCATGGAATACTATGCAGCCATAAAAAAGGATGAGTTTGTGTCCTTTGTAGGGACATGGATGCAGCTGGAAACCATCATTCTTAGCAAACTATCACAAGAACAGAAAACCAAACACCGCATGTTCTCACTCATAGGTGGGAACTGAACAATGAGATCACTTGGACTCGGGAAGGGGGACATCACACACCGGGGCCTATTATGGGGAGGGGGGTGGGGGGAGGGATTGCACTGGGAGTTATACCTGATGTAAATGACGAGTAGTTGGGTGCTGACGAGTTGATGGGTGCAGCACAGCAACATGGCACAAGTATACATATGTAACAAACCTGCAGGTTATGCACATGTACCCTAGAACTTAAAGTGTAATAATAATAAAAAATTAAAAAAAATAAAAAAATAAAAAAAAAATTTAAAAAAAAACCTGCCCAACTCTATACAATGGGTGGAAGGGTATGGTGGACCCTATGTACAGCTGGGCAATGTTGGAAAATCCCTTCCTCTCTCTGGGTCTTAGTGACTACTTCTGTAAAGTGCGGGAATTGATCTATTAATATTTTCTGGGTTATCATGAGTATTAACTAAAATGGTGGGTAAAAATGGTCAGGCATGATGTCTGGTACCTAGTACCATTCAGTCTTAAAGAGGAAGACCATTCCAACACGTGCTACCGCATGGATAACACCTGAGGACATTATGCTCAGCAAAATGGACCAGTCGCAAATGAACAAATCCTGTGTGACCCCACTTGCATGAGGCAGCTACAGCAGTCAAATCTGTAGAGACAGAAAGCAGAATGGTGGGTGCCAGGGGCAAAACCGGGAGTCGTTTGACGGTCACAGGATTTCAGTTTTGCAAGATGAAAGAGTTCTGAACACCTGTTTCACAACAAGATGGATATACTTAACACTACTGAACTGCACACTTAAAAATGGTTAAATGGTACATTTTATGTTATGTGTATTTTACCATAATTTAAAAAATATATATGTATCATCTCACTTTTAAAAAATGTGATTGTATTTAGATATATGGCTACGGACATTTATACATGCATGAAAAGAACCCAAACGTAAAGTATTTACTCCAAAGTGTGGACAGAGCTTTTTGTGTGAATGGGAATACAGGTGATTTTCATGTTACATTTTTCATATTTCAATTTTCTATGTTTTCTTTAAGAGCATGTTATTTTGTCATAAAAGTAAAGTCATAGAGAATAAGAGATTTTTAAAAATAAATTAAAAAAAAATATATATATATATTTTTCCCACACAAGTAGTGTTAGGAGTTTGTTACGGTCTGAACACCTGTGTACCCCCAAATTCCCAAATTCATGCATTGAAATCCCAACCTCTAAACTGATGATACTGGGGCAGAGCCTTGGGAGGTGATTGTGAGCCTCAGATCATGCAGGCAGAGCCTTCCTGAATGGGATAAGGGCCCTTATGAAAGGGATTCCAGGGAACTTGCTCTCTCTCCACTGTTGTGAGACTGCAATGAGAATGTGGCCATCCATCCGCCAGGAAGCAGGCCCTCACCAGACATTGGATCTGCTGGCGCCTTGATCTTGGATTCCCCATCTCCAAAACTGTGAGGAATACAGTTCCTGGGAGCAGGGGAAGGTGATTCTAGAATACAGGATAATTTACAAAAAGAAGAAGTCAGGACTTAGGGCAGCAAACAATCAGAAACCAGATCTGGACAGGAGGCAGACAGGAGCAGCCCTCTTTCAGGCCTCTGGCGCTGCCAGGTTGGTTTAGAACTGGGGGCTGGGCCGGGCGCGGTGGCTCACGCTTGTGATCCCAGCACTTTGGGAGGCCGAGGCAGGTGGATCACGAGGTCAGGAGTTCAAGACTAGCCTCGCCAAGATGGTGAAACCCCGTCTCTACTTAAAAAAAAAAAAAAAAAATTAGCCAGGCGTGGTGGCATGCACCTGTAATCCCAGCTACCCCGGAGTCTGAGGCAGAGAATTTCTTAAAACCTGGAGGGGCGGAGGTTGCAGTGAGCCGGGATCGCACCACTGCATTCCATTCTGGGTGACAGAGCAAGACTCCATCTCAAAAAAAGAAAAAAGAAAAAAGAAAAAAACAACCCAGGGGCTGTGGCATGGCAGCGTGCCTCCTCCAAGGGAAACTGGAGCTGCAGGAGGAGCTGGTGAGCCAGAATGAGGTTTTCTTTCTGGGCAAGGAAAATAGGACAGCCTTGGGGTTTTGAGGAGAAGGGTTCAAGTGAGGAAGGGACATCTTTAGTCTGCACCACAGAAGCACCAGGCACTTGTGTCCTTGAATCTAGAGAATCCAGAAGGTGGCTTCTGAACCTCCTCAGTACAGTGGGGAGAAAGGTTGTAGGTTAACTGGCATTATAGGAGAGGGGCTGGGGCCCTTTGGGGCAACCAGGCACTTACTAGGAGCTGCTGGCATGGAGCCTCACCAGGGCCTTGGTCAGATAGACACAGGCTCCAACTCATGCCCTTCCTCTCTGAGAGGTCGGGCTGTGGTGGGAATCAGGAAAAGAGAAGGGCCTTCTATCTGGGAACTGGCTAGGTCAGGATGCCTGGAGCACAGGAGGCCGTAGGGGAGCCCAGGCACCAAGCGGAGGAAGGGGCCAGACAGAGGCTAAGGTCTGAGGAGGGCCTGTGCTTGGCTCCCGAACCTGGTTCCCCCAGTAGCTTGGGGTGTCCCTGGAATGAATATGGACCGTGAATGAGATGGTGGTGGAAGGGCACGGTGGGTACTACATACAGCTGGGCAATGTTGGAAAATCCCTTACTCTCTCTGGGTCTTAGTGTGTTAACTGAAATTGTGGGCAAAAATGGTCAGGTATAATGTCTGGTACCTGGTAGGTGCTCAAATAAATGTGGATGTCCCCCTCAGGGGGTCTTCTCTTCTTTTTCACCTTCTGGGCACTCTTTCTCCATTTCCTGCTGGAACAGAATGCTGTAAGCAGAGAGACACTGCCTTGCAAGGACTTGGAGAGCCAGTGGGAGAATCCTCACGCAATCATGAACATAATGAGGGGCAGTGCGCGAGCCCGGCATGCTTCATTCCTAATTGAGAGAAAGGGAAGGCTTTCATAGTTCAGAAGGCTAAGGAGGCAGGGGGATGGACTAAATGACCCCACAAAGCCCATTCCCTCCTTGCTCTGTTCAAAGTGGCACTTTTTCTTCTCCCCAGCCCTGCCCTAATCCCCACCGTGCGGGCAGCGGTTTTATCCATGCTGGACCAGCCCTCACTGCATTCTCACCTTTACTAGAAATAAGGAATAAATAAATACAAGGTTCCTGAAACTGTCTGTCTGAAGTTTAAAACAATACAGTGCAGGCCCCCTTCACCCGCCCAGAAACCCGAGTTCTTGTCTCTCCTTGCCCCCTCCTACTCCTGCTGCTGTCTTCAGCACACATTAAGATTCCTCTCCAAGGGCTGCTGTAAAGGCAGGATGGCAGGGGCGGTGATATAATAACGGACAGCAGGACCCCTGGGCAGGAGATTCTGATAGCCCTTTCACTAAGAAAAGCTCACTGAGAGAGCAGGGGAAGCCAATGCTTTTCCACCAGCCAGAGCCCGGCTAATTGCCACCGGGGAGAAGGGCAGAGTTCGCGCAGGTAACAGGTGTGCCTTGTCTTAATGAAGACTGACTTGTTTGCCCAGAGCTGCCTGCAGAGGTAAGAGGAGCAGGAGAAGGGACATGGGCTGCGTGGCTCCACGCTGGACTCCACCAAATTAGAGGAGCTGGTTTTGTCCCCTTTATGACCCACCCTGGGGGTGGACATATGGGAAGAAGGGGAGATAAATAGTATCCCCAAAATAGTGCTCGCCTAAGAGAATGGTGGCAACTCGATTATTTGTGGGTGGTGTATTCACTTTGCAAGATATCTCTGGCCTTGTTACTGTCCAGAAAAATTCAATTAGGAGATAGCAAGGACAGTGATGGGACAAGGGAGGGGAGAAATGAGGAGAGGGCAGGGCGAGAGGGAGAGACCATGAGTGTGCTGTGGGAAGGGAGAGGTGAAACAAGAGAGCTGGGGCATACACAGCTCCGAATGCAATTCAGCAAGTGTTTATTAATTGTCTATTATTTGCCTGGCACTTTACTGGGCACTGGGGACATGGGGGAGAATAAGCACAGTCCCTGCCTTAAATCTGGCAGGGGATGCTGCCATGTAAACAGACACTGCAGCACAATGTGAGGTGCTGTAGTAGAGGCTGTCGCTGCATGTCCAGGGAGAAGAGGGAGAAAGATGGAGAGGAAGTCAGGAGGAGTTTTAAAAAAAAAAAAAGCCATATAGAGATCAGAGGACACTTTAGAGGAAACCATGAGGATGAATTTGAGTTCACCTGGTGGGGCAGTATCGGGGCAAAAGAGTTTGAAGGGAGGACGTTCCAAGAATAAAAGATGATCAAAGGAGCGAATGGGCACAGTACATTCAAGGCAGAGTGGGTGGTCCATCGGGAGAGAGGGGAGCAGAGAGATGCCTCTGCAGAAGTCTCCTGGGACCAGAACATGAAGAACATGAACAATACCCCAAGAAGTAGAGCCTTTGTCCAGGAGAAACCCAGGGTTATCAAGCAGCAGTTTTGGGTGCTCCTCTCTTACAGAATTATGCTCTCTCTCCTCTAGTGCCACAGATAATCAAGGGTGGGCAGCAGCAAGTGGGGCTTACAAGGGGCTATTCATCTTTCTTCAGCAGACTTTTGAGCACCTCTCCTTCTTCTTTCCATCTCAGCCTCACATCCTTCCACTAAGAGGCAAAATGATTTCAGATCAGGGCACAACAGAGGGAGGCACGAAAGCACAGAAAGATCAGGGGCTTGCCCAGGGGTGCTCAGTGTCTGCTCTGGGTCCAGCTTCCCTGTCCTACTTCTGACTCAATTCCTCCATCATCCAGATTTAACTGATGAAAACCATTAATCACTGAACTGGTTGAGGTCAAAAGGATGAAATTCTGGAATGACCAACCAACAACCGAAACCATGCCCATCCTGGATACCTTGCCTAAAGCTCAGCACAACAATGCAAAGTGGGTATCAGTTTCCCATGAGGAAACTAAACTCACAGAGATTATGCAACTTACTCATCATTATAGAGCTAGTGAGAGACTGAGTTGGGATTGGAAGCCAGGTATAGTTGACACGATGGCCTGTATTCTGTTTACCATCACTTCTCAGAACATTGAGAGTTAGGGGAAACACTGGGGATGGAGACTGGGTGGAGATGGCATCTCAGAATTGATCCAGTGCCAAGGACTAGAATCTCGTTAATTCCACTCTATGATGTGTTAGAAACAAGGGGATGGGAGAGGACAACATAGTTGTGTTAGTTTTGTGTTGTAATTTTTTTTTAAATCTCTGAGATGTCCCAAAATGTTGACTTTGTAAATTTGTTCAGTGAGGAGGTGGGTAAACACAAGCATTCGGAATGTGAACAGCATCATCCAGGCAGAACGCCCAGCAGGTTTGCAGAGGTAGATGTAAAACACTGCAAACAGCATGTGGGAGCAACCAGCTCTCCCTGAGAGGGAAGTACAGCCTCAGCATGGAACTGGAAGCCCCCTGGAAGGCCATGGCATGCTGAGAGGGAGGAGATACTCTGGCAGGCCTTCCAGTTGTCCCTTGGAGCCCTCCCTTCAGGAGGGCAAGGCCGTACAGTTCACAGCACACCCATTTCAAGCCTCAATGAGTTCAGTGAAATGCCATCTCCCCAGGTCAGCCTTTTACATTGCACCAGCCCAGTATCCCTGCTCGACTGCAAAGCATTAGCTAGGGCCCTGCCTCAATCAAACATGCTGCCGGTGTGACAGGATGCATTCTGGGTAATGACGGACCAAATGTCAAAGACCTGGGAAGAGAGTCTTGCATTCTGTCCAACAGTGCAACGGGAAGCTCAGGAGCTACTGAAGCATCCAAGAAGACATTGGATAGGCATCTGAATGGCATAGTGTACTGGAGTCACATTGGTCTGAGCTGGAATTCTGGCTCTACCATTTATTGGCTCAATTTCCTCCAGCCTCAGTTTACCCACTGGAAATGGGGGGAAATAAGGGTATCTATCTCACAGGGTTGTTGTGAGGAGAAGATCATGCATAAAAATGGCTTGCACAGTGCTCCATAAATGAGAGAGATAATGATGAGGGTGAAGGTGGTGGCGATGGCAGTGGTGAGTATATAAAGAGGAAGAGGAGAGTAAACACATTATTGACTCTGAAGGGAGTTTAATAAGGGGCAGTTGCAATGGGCCAATCTATAGAACTTGCCATTTTGACAGCCCTGCTTCCATATGCAGAGCTAAATAGAGGAGTCTGTGGGAAAGTTATCCCACAATAAAACCCACCCAGCCCTTCCTACCTTCGTTGTGAGTCAGACACATTCTGCCATCTCTAACTCTGCCTATGTTCTCTCCCAGAACTCTGGACAGTGAGATACAATTCAGCCAATTAGAGCACTGCTTAATTGCTAGCATTTTGCAAACCACTGCCTTATTGGCTAGAAGGGCAATAATATCAAAAAGACCTCCTGGTGACTTCACAGTTGGGAAAAATAGATGCTCCTAAGTCATCTCTTCTACCCTCTAAGTATCAAACCCCTTTCTCCCCTGGGGAAATTTCTTCTTTCATTTGCTGTAAAGTGACTTCTGCTGAAGTGTGTGTTTTTGAAGTGGAAAATTGAAAGCACACGATTCATTCCAAAAGAAAACTGTTAGTTCACAGCTGAGAAATCACTTTGCCATTGGTCCAAAGGGTTGCTTCTCAGGTTTGAGGGGGGCAAATTTGTAACTCCACTTTCTCGCTCTCTGACTACAGAACCACTCCATTGACAGACCAAGAGCCAGAGAAATGAAGATCGAAATAGCACCTTTATTCCTGATAATGTTAAATTAGAGGGTGTGCTGTCTGTCTGACCAGAATGACTTGCCACTCTACCCCTGAACTGATCTGATCCCCCAAAACTTCAGGCTTCCCTAGTGGGGGGCAGAGCCAGCCCCACAAATCTTACCATATGGCTGACAGCAGAGCTTGTGTGTTCTCCCAGGGCAGGCATATACCAAAAGAGAGGGAGAGGGAGGGGAAGAGAGTGGGTCATACGTAAACCCAAGTGACAAATCACTCCTAGCTGGGTCAAAAAGGGAGCAGAGAGGGGCCAGGTGTGTGGTGTCAGGAAAGTCCTTCTATAGGAAAACTAGAGAAGGAAGGAGATAAAAATTCCCCAGCTTTTTGTTCTCTTAACCAGCTGGGTTTAATGTTTAACCCCTGGACAACCAGGTATGTGGTCATCTGGCTCTAGGAGGGGATGAGCTAACTATCTGAGCAGGAGATTGCTCCCCCAGCATCAACCTCTGTTCCTTCCTGTGCCTTCCTGGGACCATCCTAAGACACTGTTGATTTCACTTCCATAAGGCTCTGAGATGAGCCAGAACCGGTGTGTTAATAAAATCCAGTCCAAGGCTATGTTGTGTCTAAGACTGCAAGTTCAGAGCCTGTTCTATTTCTAATCCAAATTGATGTCCAGCCACATGGCCCACTAACCTCATCAGAGGTTCTGTAATGAGGTTTAATAGCAGAGTGAAGATACTTCAATAATAAAATGCATAAAGAGCTAATAAAAAATGCATAAAGATTTCTTCAATAATAAATGGGAAAATAAGATGCCCCAAATTTGGATATAAACCCTTCCCATTATCAAATTCCTAGGGAAAAATTTAGAGATTAAAATCCCAAAGAGATTAAAGTCCAAAATCAAAGTATTTAGCCCTTGTGAATTAAAGCCCAAAGAAAGTCCAAATTGCCCAAGTTACATTTAAGTTCAAAGCAGTGGAGATCCTCCCCAGTTCCCCACTCTGCTCAGTCTCAGGCAGCGGCACTCTTGGTGTCTGAGCAGAGGGAGGAACTCCATGAGTGGCTGGATCCTGAGTCAGTTGCCACTGGGGTGTATGTGTGTACCTCCTCAGCACCTCAGAAATGAGATCGTTCAACTCCAAGCCTCTCATGCACTCCCTTTTTTTAACAGCCCAAATAATTAATAGCACATTAAAGCTCATCAAAGCTCTATCCTGACACCAATAAAATTTAGGAAACCAGGCATTCTGAAGCGCCTACAGCAGCTGTCCCAGGCAAAATTATGTTCCCAGCCCCGGTGCTCAGTTTTGCCAGAGACCATAGCAGAGCATCCTGGTACCTGAGGGAAGCAGGAAGCCAGAGATGATCTTGGTCCAGACCTAACAGTTTCCCATCAGTGCATGCCAGTATCCCAGAGTCCATGACCTTTACCCATCAATCACAGGGTTATTCCTGGCACTGTTTCATTAACGCCCTGCTTCTCGCGCCATGGAGAACACCACCATATCCCCACATGCCTGGAATCTCCTCTGCTGGAATTGGCCTCTCCCTGCTGTCACCTGCCAGGCCAGGGCTCAGCATCTGAAATGGCAGAATATTGGCTGCTCCAGCAAGGAGCCAGACTGGGATGGAAATTTCAAAGGAAATATCCAGAAACTGGTTTCACAGCTCAAAACCCTTACTCTTGTCAAGGGTATTAAAAAAATAAGTGTGTGGGAGATTGACGGGAAGGTATTTGCGAAGAGGGATTCTTAGAGACAGCTGAGTTGTGAGTTCCACCTCCCTAAGGGGAGAGGCAGGTGTGACTATACCTTATCTCGAGTCTACTAGGGGCTCTTCTCTGGGACCACTCAGACAGCAGAGTGTGTGTCGCCTGTAGTGTGGGAGAATGAGTGCCTGACATGTGACCTTCACCTGTAAAATCTGGGTGACAGCAAGGAAAGCAGAGGAGGTGGCACATGGATGAGTTGCTCTCCCCGTATCTGTTCAGGCAAAGATGCCTAAGTGTTTCCTAGTGTTTGCATATGGGCGTTGCAAGCAAGAGAGCTGGGATGGTACAAAGTTAGGCCCTGCCCACTGGGCCGCACGCAGGGACAATAGGACCTCTGCAGATAGAAGCTGACCATTCAACCCCTGCCCTGCTGCAGGCACTGGCTGGGGAGAGAGAAACCAGCTATAACTTTGTATGAAGTTGGAAGCTTTGACCATTACATGGGATCGGGCATTCTAAATTTGAGTTGAATCTAGATATGATTTCAGGTATCATTGAACATTTTATTTCCCCCCAAATGTTCCTAAAGGTCGTGGATCTTTCCAAGTACATATTCGGGGTTAGAAGAACTTTCCTCCTTAAGTAAATGTAAGTGGATAGTAGGAAATCAAAGAAAGTTGCTTTGTGATTTCATTTCACACACCAAGCTTGTTCAAAGAACAGGTCACAGTGGCATAGCACTCTTACAGATTCTTCTTTACTTAACTTGCAGCATGGTTATCTGTGAACACATCTCATCTCTGGCCAGTAGACTGCAAGCTTCTTGTAGACAGGTGTCTTCTTTATCAATTACAACTCCTTTCTGAATGTTTGGAACATGGCAGGTATTCAGTAAATATCTAAGGATAAAAGGAAAACAGAAAGGAAGGGAGGATGGGAGAGAGAGAGAGAGAGAAATGAGAGAGTCAGAGCATCCATGAGACTCTTGTGCAGCAAAGATCAGTTCATCAATGGAATCAGAGTACTATGGGGCTAGAAATTGATGGGCATCTTCCCCACACACTGTCATGTATTTTTTGTCTTTGAAGTCTCTGCCACAGATTACCCTTTGGTCCAGATCTGCATATAGCCACTCACTGCTGGCCATTAGTCACAGGTCAGATGAGCAGAAATGCTGCTGGGCTAGTCTCGAGATTGCTGGCTAGGAGGGCAGAGTTCCTGGTACTAGGTCTGGGCATTCATGCCCGGAACTCTTCATTGCCTCATCTAGTAAGTGGGGATGGCACTGTCTCCTCTGCTGAGCTCTCAGGGTTATTATGTAGAGTATTTGGAAAGGGCAGGTTTCAAAAGTGATTGCCAGGTGCTGGCACCTGCCCCAGATTTCAGCTTCCCTTTGAAAGGCTGTCATAACCCACATAGGCTGGGCCCTGGGGGCTTCCCTCCCAGGCTGGGATCAGAACACTACAATGTAGACAGCCCAGGAGATCCTGGGCCAGACCCTTCCTTTCTTCATAACTGCAGCCCTCCCAATTTCGCCTGCTCTCCTGAGGACTAAAGGGTTAATGAGTAGGAAAATAAAAGAGATTTTAATGCCTTCCCTCTCTTTGCAATGCTGCCTTTTCCCTCTTTGACGCTTTGCCTTCACAGTCCATTCTATAACATGGGCTCCGAATGTGCACTGATGTTGTCCCGCTGCAGTTAGTGATGAAGCCACATCAGAGCCTCTCTTGATGTTGCTTCTCTAACCTGCAGTGTGCATATGAGACAGAGACAAAGAAAGAAAAAGAAAAGGGAGGAGGGGGAGGAGGAAGAGAGAGAGGGTAATGGAGAGGGAGAAAAATAGGGAGAGGGAGGGAGAGGACAAAGAGGGAGACTTGCCATCTCTCTATATTTTTAATTACATAAATAATACATGTTCGTTGTAAGAAGTCACATAATAAAAGGATGTGTTTTTAAGTGAACGGTCTCACCTTACCTCTCTCCTTCCATCTTGAAGTAAGTCTGGAGACCTCCCTGAATTCTTATGACTTCCAATGTATTTATTTGACCCTGCAAATCCTCTGCTTCTCACCTAACCTCACCCCTCCTGTGTTCTCCTACACACACACACACTCACACACACACACTCACACACACACACCCCACATCCTCGTCTCTCTGTTGCCTCACAAATCTCTCCCAGGCACATTTGTTCCATACCCTTCTATAGGCAAAGAGCCTAGTACATCAAAATTGCCAGCCTGGTCTAGAATCCATTGAACTATTCGATGTGTCCTTCACTTTGGAGAATCCTGAAATAGCCATCGTAAAATTCCCTTGGCAGCCCCTTCCTAAAGAGGAGGGCCCTCCTGCAGACACCATTAGGAAGGCTGTAGAACTGAGCGGGGAAGGTACCACTGTGAGACTAACATCAATGAAATGCATCTGAACATTTCCAGAGCTGAGCAAACCATATGTCTTCATAATCTGATTGTGTCCTGGTCCCAGAGGCACCTCCAGCTTTATTGAACACCGATGGAGTTATTTAGGATCATAAATAATATTATCAGAGAGGGTCCACTGGGTAAACAGAGTCAGTGTGTAAATTGTTGGAGTGTGATATTGATTGTTCTTCACTGACTAATGAATTATTCTGTTTAAGAGCCCATAGAAATAGTGCATAGCATTTCAAGGCAATAGGGCCTTTGAAGGATTTTCTTGAAGAGCAGCTTCTATCTGGTAGTGTTGGCTGCCACAGCGGAGGGCCAGCACTTCATCAGCCACTGTGCCACCACAGGAAAATAACAGGCAACTCCATGGTACAGGGGCCCCAGAAGGAGTGATGAGGTCGAATGAGGGTGAGGAATGGAGACAGCTGCCAGATCCAGCCACATCCAGCCCCCTGCTGCTGCAGGTTTCAGATCAGATCTCCACGAAGTTCACAGGCTACAGATCTATTGTAGAAGTGCCCAAGATGTGGGTTCCAGAGTAGGGGCTTATTGACATACGACTTTGTGTATTGTCTATGAGCTATTCATTCTATGCTCTGACCTTCCTCAGTGACCTGCCAGTGGCCGACTGAGCCCATGCTTTTAATGCAAGGCTATTGGTGAGAATTTCAAAAGGTGGAGGTTGCTGCTAATTTCTGTACCTGCCCCTGCTTTTAAGAGTATAGTGACTCTCCCCCCTACAAGTCTATATCTTGGCCCCTTTCCTTACTATGACCCTTTAACCTTCCCAGTTTCTACCCAGCTCTTGGCCCCTTGTCAGTCTTTATTCCCTTTACTATAGAATATCTTTTTATATCTCCCCCACTCCACTTAACTGTTGGCCTGCTTGTCTTTTTCTTAATGGCTTTTCTGAATTCTTTATATTTTACTGAATCTACTTGTACTAATCCTTTACTGAATCTATTTGTTGCAAATATATTTCTTCCCATCTGTGCTTTGTCTCTTCGCTTTCTTCATGTCATTATTTTGGTGAACATACATTCTTAATTTTAATGTATTTACATTTATCAGCTTTGAATTCATTATTAATGTTTTTTGTGTTTTGTTGAAGAAATCTTCCACCCCTCATAGTTACAAGGAGAGCCTCCTTTATTTACTTCTAAACGTTTAAGAGCTTGGCCTTTTACATTTAAGTCTAGTTTTTGAAGAAATTATTTTTAGGATTTCTGCATTAGGATCCAATTTCAGTTATTCTTTATAAGTACAGGCAATTGTCCCAGCCCCAGTGTTAAGTTGTCCCTTATCTCCCCAGTGACCTGCAAGGCCACCAGTAATACAAGTTTCTGCGGATATGTGGCTAGCTCTGTATTCTGATTCATTGGTCAATTAGTCTATCCCTATGCTAATGTCACTCTCTCTCTCTCTCTCTCTCTCTCTCTCTCTCTATATATATATATATATATATATTTAATAGACAGGGTCTTGCTATGTTAGCCAGGCTAGACTCCAACTCCTGGTCTCAAGCTTTTCTCCCACCTCAGCCTCCCAAAGTGCTGAGATTACAGCTGTGAGCCACTGCATTCAGCTATAATACCACAGTATCTTAAACATCTACAGCAGTGGTCCCCAACCTTTTTGGCATCGGGGACTGGATTAGTGGAAGACAATTTTTCCATGGACGTGCAGGGCAGGTGATGATTTTGGGATGAAACTGTTCCACCTTAGATCACCAGGTACTAGTTAGATTCTCCTAAGGAGTGCGCAACCTGGATCCCTTGTACGTGCAGTTCACAATAGGGTTCGTGCTCCTATGAGAATCCAATGCCACTGCTGATCTGACAGGAGGCAGAGCTCAGGCAGTGATGCTTGCTGGCCATTCACCTCCTGCTGTGCAGCCCAGTGCCTAATAGGCCACAGACTGGTACTGGTCCACAGCCCAAGGGTTGGGGACCCCTGGTCTTCAGGAAAATCTCCTCTGTTTACTGACTTCTCCCCAGTGACTCTCTAGTCCAATCCAGTCCTCAAGACCTAACTCCTCCAGGAATTCTTCCATAATCCTCTATCAGCCAGTCCTCTCTCTCTTCCCCTTCTTTATCTTTACCTCTACCACTTATTTACAATTTATTACATAGTGTCATGTGCATATATCTCTGTCTCACACACTAACTCCTGTGAACAGGGATTATTTCTTTTACTTCTTTTTTCTCTGTTCGGCTCCAAACCCATCCCTAAAACCTCACACAGTACCAGACTTCCTATAGATTCAATGAATACCTGTTAAAAAGATCCAAAGGTCAATCTCAGCTTAGATCTTTAAATCTCAGTGGACTTGCCCATCCTGGCAAAAAAAAAAAAAAGAAAAACAACAATTTGGACCCTTCTGGAAACATTACACCTTAACCATAACTTATTTTTTTTCTGGGCTATTGGAGCAAACTCAGTGGAGTTAATGAGGCTGAATAAACATGGTGGAGGAGTGGAAACCACTTTCTTGTCGTTTCCACAGAAAACTAAGGCAATCAAGTGCATTGGGCCTCATGCTGCAGGAGCAAACATCCACAGGGTTGGAGGTGGTACCAGGTCCAGTCTGAAGTCCAGGGCAACCTCTCCACATCGTCAGCCTAGCAGACTGACATCCTCTGCCAAACAGCAGAGGGGATGCTTGGAGCCTCTTGCACTTGCTGCCCCCACACCAGTTTACAAAACTGCCTTACTCTTCCTAGTCAGGCCTGCATCATGAGCCAGCAAAGGAGGCTACCAGAAAAAGGACATCCTGCATCTAGGAATAGAACTGACACAGTGAAGTCTTGCAAAGCTCCCGAAGAGAGGAAAGCTTCCTGGCACTAGCTGATGCTGGTGGTGCTGCAATATAGATTCCAGCCAGGTGAGGGAAGTGGAGGTTTATACTGGTGTAAAATGTACAAGAAAAGGAAGGGGGAAGCAGAAGGAATAGAGAATGTACTTGGTGGTTGAGAAAGGACTTACCATACCTCTTCTTTCACTCAACAAATATTTTTAAAGATCTACTATATATTGGGGACTCTGCTAAGTGCTGAAGACTCAGGAGTGAAGCAGACCCTAGTTCCTGTTTCTTTTAGAAGCTCACATCTTGGGTACAGCCTAGCCTTCTCATTTCCCTTCATGTCCAGAAAGCTGGAGCACAGCTAGATCCTCTGCTGTCAATGAGGAGAAGTGAAAACTGCCGCCAACATTTCTACGTAGTGCCCCCACCAGAGCGGCAGCCGGGTACAACAGCTATGGAGTAAGTTGCTTAGCCCCAAGTCGTTTGCCTTTGTTTTCTGAGCTCAGCCTTCAAGTTAATTCAGAGCAAAAGACAGTTACTTAAATCCAGATATTTTATCTTAATGTGGGTAATTCCCATAATATCATACATTAAGATGTCTGATTTCAGCTGCCACCCAACAGGTGGCAGGGATGTTGTTTCAGATCTGTTTTATCGCTGCATGTGCATATGTTTCTATTTCGTTTATGGCACATGAGAGGCTGTCACCAAATTGGTCTCGCATTCAAAGTGTGGAAATAGAAGCAGTTAGATCCTGACCTTTATGTAAGGTAGGAGCTTTGTGCATTGAGTGCATGTGTGTGTGTGTGTGTGTGTGTGTGTGTGTGTGTGTGTGTGTGTGTGTACGTTTATGCCTGAAAGAAGGGAAGAGGCAGGAAAGAGGATATAATTGCCAACCCCCACTGAGGACCCATATAGTTCATCTGTACCAACGACAACTGGAAAACCAGATCTTAAGGAACCAATGGCCCATTGCATCTCAAAAGCCCCAACGAGGCGAACCTGGTGGCTTTTTGCCGAGCCCAGTTTTTCAGTAGTGAGAAGGTAAATTGCGAGGAGAGCACTTTTCTGCTCTCACCCCACCCAGTCATCTCAGCCAAATTAGCAACGCTTCACGGGGCTGTTTGTTTGGGACTGATTCTGCTGCCTCTGCTGTTGTTCACCAAGATAGGCTGGGAAGCTGCCAAGCGATTAAGCGATCGTGGTTAGCCTGTTACTTGAACTGCTTTCTTCTGGAATATTAAAAGTTTTACAGCCTCAAGCAGTGCACTTTGGCTCCTTGTAATTAATACCGATTTTGCCATAATATCCTATTTTTATGGGCATTATCTTTTCATTAGGTGAAAAAAGATCGCTGCAGCTTATGAAATACGTTATAATGTCTCGCTTCACACAATCATATTTGTGTCATTATCTGGCCCCTCAAGCAGCTAATTTAGCCCACATGATACAGAGCAATATTTATTTTCCTACTGATTATTTGAGGGGCACGCTTTCTACCATGTTGCACATATGGGCAAATCAAGCCTTGATCACAAATATATCCTTCAAGTCTTAGCTCGCTGGCCGTCTCTATCGACTTTGCCTGACACCTCCTAGCAAACCTGGATCCTCCATCTTCCTGACTTTTGTTTTTAATATGTATTTCCATTATAAATTTCAATACATTTTTTTTTGTATTTGTCTCCCCATAAGACCATGAGCTTTTGAGGATAGAACTCATATCTTCTCTATAGATTTTGTCCCTACTTCAGAGCCTCACACAGTGTATGTGCTCAGTAAATATTTATTGACTGGGTGCAGTGACTCATGCGTATAATCCCAGCACTTCGGGAGGCCGAGGCAGTGGATTGCTTGAGTTCAAGAGTTTGAGACCAGCCTGGGCAACAAAGTGAGACACCATCTCTACAAAAAATACAAAAACTAGCCAGATGTGGTAGTGCACACCTGTAGTCTCAGCTACTCGAGAGGCTGAGGTGGGAGATCTCTTGAACCTGGGAGGCAGAGGTTGCAGTGAGCTGAGATTGTGCCATGGCATTCTGGCCTGAGTGAAAGGGCCAGACACTGTCTCAAATGAATGAATGAATGAATGAATATGTATTAAATGATTGATCATAAGTTTGTTTAAAGTATTAAATAAGTTCATATAAGCAAAGAACTTAGCAGAGGACTTGACACAGAGCAAACATTCAATATATGTTAGTTATTATTATAGCAATTTATGTGTAGCCAAACTTTGTTTTTCTGCAATTTGCACCTCTTGGTCCTTGTTCTTCCCCGTGGGTTGTAAGCCAGTGTTGGTAAGCCTAAAAATGCTGCTCTCAGCAGGAACTAGCTGAGCTACTGTTACTGGCTAGGGTAGGAGCACCAGGCCCTGGAGGGTAGGGGTTGTTTGAGGGTGACTCATCACACTCCTCTGCACCGGGAAATGTACTCATGTTTGTGCAGAATATGAATATTTCCAAGGAATTTCCATAAATGCTGTTTTATTTGATCATCCTAAAAAGCTGGTGGTGTAGATGGTATGGTATCATTTTATCTCCATTTTATGGATACTTTCTGGTGTTCTGCCCAAGACTGTATATACTATGAAGGATAGAAGTGAAACTTGAATCCAGGATTTTTTACTCCACTGCAAAAGCCTCTAGGCCTATGGCCCCCAATATCCTTTGAAATGGCCTTCATAGTGGTGGCTTCAAAAGATAAATAGCATCATTAGACCTAGTTACTCCAGAGTAGCCCACCCAGCATGATTCAGGGCAGAAAGGCTGCACTTGCTATCCCTTCCAGATAACTGAGGCAGGGAGCTTATCTTCCAACTCCATCTGCCCCTTCACTTTACGTTTTTGGTTCTGGCTGTGGCCCAAAGTCTCCCTGGTGCTGTCTTCTCTTGATACCTTAATACATTCATGGAGTTGACAAGCATAAAAGATGGAGTACTTCTCCTCCAGCTGTCAGCTGATTGACCTGCTGGGAGCCAGTGGGTCATATTACACTAGTGAATCGGGAGAAATGTTGTCTGGTGCTGGCATCACGGAGGGTCTTGGGGCATAGGGACTGCATTATTTTATAACCTCACCTTTGGGCAGAGAGAGCCTCTCCCTGTGCAAAGAAAGGATAGTTGGTCCTCCCACAGAATCACAGTATCCAATACGGGAGACTTCATGGTGTAGAGGAAAAAGCATATTCTAGTTCTATCACTGATTAATCACATTGGCTTGAGCAAATGACATTCCCACTTAGAGACTGAGTGCCCTCTTTAATAAAATGAATGGAGAAAGTTAAAAAACAAACAAACAGGTATTGTAAAAGAGCCAATGAGACAATGTACAAGAAAAAATTTCAGAAACTAAAGTCTATATAATGGAAGGGATTATTCTTCTTGAAGCTGATTTCTATGACTTTCAAGTTATGTCTGTCACCCTCTTCAAATTTAACACGGCTATGACTTTTACACACTCCTTCCATGTTTTAGCAGCAGATCCACGGTGACTCAGTGGAGGTATGGTACATAAGAGGGTGACTTGTTCTGTAGGATGGCTAGTGGCTGGGGCCAAGGCCATTCTGAATTTGGGCTGCCTGTCATATACTCCATGGAAGGCATGCATAGTACACTATCTGACCCAGTCATGTGGAGGCTGCTCAGAACCCAGGGCAATCTAGTGATCCTCTAGCTCTCAAATACCAATTCACCCAAAATCCGCATTCTTCATAAAGCCCTTGCCATTAAAAGAGTTTAATTTTTTAATCTCAATAACATCAGGTTGCATGTGTCATAGATATCAGAAATCAGCATTTCAATCACAGTATCACAGAATCTCAGAATTAAGGAAACTTGGGAGGTTATCTTTCCAATTCAACCCTAATCCAATTGTTCTATTTGGTTACGTGTCTCTCCATGTCACAAACATGATTATAACTTTTCTAGTGATGGAAAATGTTTCTTGTCCATCTTTGTGCCTCCCACAATGTGACTTTGTGTCTTCCATCAGAGTCACTTGAACATACTCAATGCTAAATAGCTTCTTTTTGAATGAATGAATAAGTAAGTAAATAAATGGAGAATAAATGAATAAAGGAATGAACTTTTGTTGCATAGCTAATATGATTTCAGTTCAACTAGTACAGAAGGTCATTTATTTGTTAACAGGGACTTGAAACCAATGTACTCATTCAACAAGTTTGCCTACTGGATCATTCACTGAAGAAATGTTTATTGGGCACCTACTATATGCCAAACACTGTTCAAGGCACTGAGAGTTCATCAGTGAATAAAAAAGACAAGACCTGCTCTCATGGGGCTAACTTTCTAAAAGGGGGAAACAAATGGGCCAATCTGATTGATGGGTGTTTAACAGAATAAGATGACTGACTATTTCACTACTGATTTAGCTATTTTAGCAACATTTAAGTACCACTCTTAAAAATTAATTTGTTGACATCTACTATTTCCAGATGCTCTTCTAGGCATTTTGGGGAGAACAAGATAGATTATATACACAAAGACATCAACATTTATGTGATGGGAGTGAGTAGCACAGTTGTCACAAACTCTAGTACATTTGTTTTAAAACACTACTTACAGATTTTTTTTTGCCACACCTATGTCCTGGGTTATTAAATTTTTATATTACACAATGACTTTATGAAGATAGTAGATCTATGTGTGAGCTTCTCAGATTTGTATTTATCTGTCCTTTATTTTAGGAAATGGTGATACTGACAATAACTGTTATCTGTGTGTGCGGCCGTAGCTGAAAAGACCATCCCGAGACCAACTGTCCTTTCCACATTGTGCACATAAGAAGATTACTCTTTGGTTTAGAAAAGAATGCTCTGTTTGCAAAATCAATGATTGTTTACTGCTTAACTTGGACTGTCAGCTCAGAGAACTCTTTGCTCCAGAACAGCCCCAGATGGTGCTTCCCGCTTTCCCAAGTCCTTCCTTAGCACTGATTCTTCCATGGCCATGTGCCTGGTGGTTCATCTGCTGCAGAGGCTGCTCAGCCTCCACTGGTTTTGTTTCAGGGCTGGCACTGGGGCTGAAGGTATTATTTGAGCTGCTCACTAACCTGTACACTTGGCTGTGTGTCTTCTGAAACCATTCTTTTCCCATCTAGATACTCACTTAACAGGTAAAAAAGGTTTTGCTCTTTCTTCCCATAACCACTGCTTATTTTTATATAGAACCTCCTACAACTCAAGTGGATTTGTGTTTTACAAAGTCTAGGAATGGATTTTTTTTTGTGGTTTATCTGACATTTTTGGAATCATATAGATACATGTTTGCAAAATTAATACAACTTGAATAATATGCATACTCATAGGGAATATACAACAATATGTAATAATTGTCTCTTACGTAAGCAAGCATTTATTTTATGTATTAGTTGTTTGCCAGTCTTATCTCTCTCACTGAAATGTAAGATGGTAGGAAAGGAGATATGGCTTAGATGTATCCTTTTATTCCTAACAGGTAGCACAATATTCTGCACACAGTAAGTACTCATTGAGTATTTATTTAACAATGGATACATTTTAAAAATATAAAGAATGAAAAATGTTATTTAAAACACTGAGGCCCAGAGAGGTGTCTAAAACTCTAGCCTAAATCCCATGTGCTTGTAAACAAAAATTATAATTTTGACCAAAAACCAAGCATATTAATTTACTGCTTTAACCTTCAAACTATGCTATGAAATAGACAAGGCTGGCTTCTCTACCCTTCATGACAGCTGAAAAACGGAGGCTACAAGAGTGAGTTTATTTGTCCAAAGTCACACAGCCAGCTGGAGGCAGAGGCAGGAGGCAGGAGGAGGCAGCAGGTTCCTACTTAGTGGGCCATGTCCTGCAAAATGTATGTGCTCACTAGATACTTGACTGATGATGAGCAGAGTATTTAATGGGCACCTATTATGTACTCAGCAACTTACAGGAAGCTTTGGGAGCAATACAATTATAAGACATGGTTCCTGCTTTCACGAACCTTATCACCTGGCTGGAAGGTTCTGGAATCCACAAGCAAATGTTTAAGTAGCCAGGTAAGGCAGAGAATGAGAAGGGCCAAAACAAACACGAGAGACCCTGAGCAGTGTAGAGCTCAGAAAGAGAGTAGACCAGCACTGGTGGCAGTAAATGAGGGATGGTACTAGTTACATCTCAAAGGAGTCGGGAGCATTGATTGCAACACTGAACGTGGCTCGGTCTGCAGGACTGTTGAGACTTACTTGATGCCTGGGAAAGAAGGGATCTTTGGCCTTGCAACTCTTCACTCGCCTGTCATCCCTGTTCCACAGAAAGACAGGCAGAGCAGCCACCTGAGCAGCGGGAGAAGTCATCCTCTCCCGAGTGACCCCCGTTTTAGGCACAAATGCTGCCTCCTGGGGCAGCAGTGGAGGGCCCCTCTATTAACGGGGCCCCATGCACTCAGGGTGTTACTCCCTGGATGAGCCTGAGGAGCAGAGACTGAAGGGACAGACTCCCTCATCCCCAGAAAGTTGCCCAGACCCTTTAATTAGCGTCCCCAGCTTGTTACATCTGCCACTGTTTTCCCCCAAGGGATACAGCCAGGCCTCACTTGCGCTGACTGTTATCTTTCAAGAGCTCAGAGCGGAGTGCTTTTTCAGTAACCTCATCAAAGGATAAGCTAGGATTCAGATAAGCTTTTCAAGGAGGAAGTCGGGGTTATAATTTTCAGAGACTTCTGAATGTCACCTCCAATTTTCAACTCTTCAGTTCAAATGCCAGTTTGGGGGAGCTGGGCAGCCTCAGATATTGAAATGGCAACCTCTGACCTCGGTCCTTCCACATTCCTGGTCATCTTAGAGCCCGGCAGATCCAAGAGTTGAAAGTGCTGGAGATGTCTGACTTTATAATAATTCTGCTTCTCAGAAGTGCAAATTACGCAGGAATTGGTGCTAAACTCTCCATTAACTACGGAGTCCAAGGAACCTTTAGTTTCCCAAATTACCTGTCAGTTTCTCCGTGACGCCATATAATTCTGTCGTTTAGAGGGAAAAATGGTTGTAATTTGAAATTTCAGTGAAATTTCTAATTGAATCTGCATTTAACTTTGAAGACTTAATGTTCCTCCATTTCAGCAATGGGTTGAGTCGCATTTGAAATTTCAGTTTCATCTTCCCCTAAAATCCACAGCTCCTTTCTCCTATCTCAGGCAGGAACACTCATTATGGCAGCACTGGCTGCTCATGTTTCATCATACAATCTTCATCCTGAAACAGGACCTTCAGAGGTCATCTAATCCATCCCCCGCCTCAGTACTGGGAGGGAAGATGTAAGAGCTAAGCTCAAATAAGGTTTAAAAAATAATTGCTTTCCCTTTAAAAAAAAAAATCTCATAAATGATGATACATCACAATGATTCTTAGCAATGAATTCTGGTAACTCCTAGTCATCATACTGATCAAGTCATAGAATATTTAGGTTTTGTGGTTTTCAGACATTCTCCCTGAGGAAACTTTGGAGCAGACATGATGACTGGGGGGGGGGGGGTTCTTGATTTATTTTCTACCCTCATGTAAACGAGAAGAGCTCACTTACTATAATTAATTAACTTAACTAAAAGTGGAGATTTTCTGCTTGAAATGGTCTATTTGATTTCTGCTTATATATTCACTTAAAGGAATAATTCCTTAGCATTGGGAGAAAACAATGGTTTGAAATCTGCTGAATGAATATCACATTACATCTGAAGCAACTGAGACCAGATAACTTGATGTTGAACTCAATGCCATCGGCTACTTATTCCACACATACTTATTGGAAGCTTTTTATGTGTCAGGCTTGTTCTAAGCACTGGAGTATAGTAGTGAAGAAAATAAAGCCCTTGTCCTTATGGAGTTTATATTCTAGTGGAAAGAGAGAGACAATAAGCCAGAAATCAGTGAATGTTGTGCCCAGGTAGTGCTAAAGGCTATGGAGAAAAATAAAATGGAATAAAAAGAAAGAAAAAAACACTTGGGGTGGGAGAGGTGTACTATTTTATATAGGATGGTTAGAGAAGGCCTTATGAGAAGGTAACATAATCTTACTATGCATATAACCAGGAAAGGGGCATTTCAGCAGGAAAAAACGTCAAATAGAAAGGGCACAGCCAAAGCTGTGGCTGAAGTGCAGCGAACAAGGGGGAAGACTGAGAGAGGAGGTCAGAGGGGTCAGAAGGGCCTGATCATCTAGGACGCTATAGACTGGCATAGGTCACTTGGACTTTATTCTGAGTGAGCCATCGGAGAGTTTTAAGCAGAAGAGTGGTATGATCTGACTTAGTTTTTCTAAAGGATGGCTTTGGCTGCTGAGATGACTATAGTTGGATAACAATGGAAATCAGGAGACAGGTTCACCTCTTTGGAGGCTGTGACAATAACCCAGGCAAGAGAAGATGGCAGGGTGAACAAGGGTGGTGGCAGCTGGGGTGATGGAAACCTGATGAAGTCCTGGATACTTTCTGAAGGTTGAGCTGAAAAAATTTGCTGATAATTTGAATTTGGAGTGGGAGAAAAAAAAAAAAGAAAAGTGAAAATGACACCAAGGTTTTATGGACTGAGCAACTGGAAGAATGAAAGTGTCATTTTCTGAGATGAGGCAAGTTAGGGGAGAAGCTGATTTGGGACAGAAAATAAAAGTTTTGCTTTGGATATATGCAGGTTACAATGATGCCTGTTAGACATCCATTAGCCCTCAAACAAGAACAAACAATTTCTCCGGCACCAAGAAAGCATTTTTCTGCTATCCCCTTTCACCTTCCGGGAGAAATACAAAAAGTAAAATAGAGCTAATTCAAAGTTTTAACATGTCACCTTGTCTGCAGGTGGTAGCTCAACCATTAGTTGACTGGCCTACTAATTTCCTTTCATTGAATAATATATGCAAAGGGATACAAGTTCATTTTAACAATAGCGTATGCAGAACAGTAGTCTGCTGAAACTTGACCATCACAAACGTCTGCCTAAATCATGGAGAAAGCTTGCTATCAAAGTTGCAGATGGCACCCAGCTGGGAGGGATAGTTAATAACTCTGGATGACAAAATCTAGATTCAGAAGGCAGGCTAGAAAGATGGGATAGAATACACAAGATGAATTTTATCAGAGATACATTTTGGGTCCCACCCTTAGTTCCAAAATGAACTGTGCAAATACGGAATGGGAGAAGTCTTAGTTTTCTAGACATTCATGTAAAACAAAGCCATAGGGGGTTAGTTGACTGTAAGCTCATTATGGAATAGCATGGTACATGACTTTCAATAAAACTAATGTAACATTAATCGAAATGTAGTGTCCTGAATAAGAGAGTTAATCATCTCAACCTATTGTGCACTGAACTGTCCACACACATCAGGATAATTGTGCTCATTTCCAGTGCTGTATTTGAAATCGCAGTGAGCATCAACAGGAAGGTGCTTGAAACTCTCATGGCTTTCAGGATGTGTCTCTAGCTATTGCTTTGGGGAGATAAGCAATGAGAGAACTGGCTGAATATTTCTCATGCAGGGTCATCATCTCCTGGTGGTTATTCCTCACTTTTGATTATTCCAAATTGAGAATGTGGGCTAAAGCTTACCATAAGACCAAAGAATTACCCATTTTGATCCATTCTGAATACCATCTAGCCCACTTTTCTTACGCAAAAGACACTAATCCCATTGACATTTAAACAGTTCTTTTGTAAAATGTTCAGGTGATCAGCCCCAAAGCCATAAAATAGAAAGGGAAGGAGCGGAGAGAAAAAGGGAAATAGAGCATAGGTTCATCTAAGCTTACCTGTTTGCTAGCACCACACAGAAGGATGTGGCCCCACACATCCCATGTGGGTGCTCTCACTTTCCTGCTTTCACCTCTCCACTCATCTTCTTTCTCACAGTCCTTGCTGTTTAACTCCTCCCTGACCTGTTGTTTCTGTCCTGCATGCCTATCCTAGAAAAAAGAGTCAGTCCCCACTTTATTCTTGGCTCTCAAATTCTGCTGCCTCAGAAATTCTTCTCTGCTCAGTTTCTGCTGTCTCCACAATGTGGGGAGAAAGATAAATTCTGCGCTGCAGATTTGGTGGAAGAAGACTGGGAAGAGGTCTTGAAAATGAAATAGAAAGTACCACAGTGGTAATTTCCTTCCAAAGACTACCCGTGTTGCTTGCAAATGCCTGTTACTCTTACTATTATAAAATTGGCCCTTTTTATGGCAGAGATAGCTAGCTTCTATATTGGAGACTTGATGATGGCAACTAGCTGTCCAATTAGGGACTATAATTTCTTGGCCTCTCTTGAAGCCAGGAAGGGCCATAGGACTAGAATTCTTGTCAATGGAGTGTGAGCAGGAGTGGTGTGCATCATTTTCAAATGATGGAGCTTAAGAAATAGGTGTATCTCCCACAGTCTCTCTCTTCCCATCTACTAGCTAAACGCAGAAGATTTTGCAGTCCTAGATGAGAATAAAGAGGCAAGATTGAAGGGTTCTGAAGCCTAATTACCATCTGGAGGGCTTCTAGCATAAAACTGTTAGGTAAATGAGAAAACACATATTGTGCTAAAGCCAGATTGAGGGGCTTATTTGTTTCAGCAGATAGTATTATCCTATTACATTATTTCTTTGGAAGAAATAACTCTGGAACCATATGCAAATTGTTTGCTTCTCTAATCTCTAGGTGATGGGTAAAAGTGAAGGAGGACACTTGGCTTATACTGGGTCACATATCTAATGAGGAAACATTGAAGAAAGCTGGAATTAAGAAGCCCTGCTCTGTATATGTGTGTGTGTGTTTGGGGAGACGGTGGTGGTCATTGACGTAGGGGGCAGCACTACTCAATAGTTAGAAGCTACAGGAAATCCAACTCACTTCAATGAATGGAAAACCTTTCTAAATCTATGTATGCTCCATGCATTGTCTGGTTGCCTGCTATATCCCAGGAAAAAACCTGGTGATTGGCAAGCAAATTGGTACTCCATAATGTTTCTTTCTAAAAATTAATAACAGATATGTTTATTATTACATATCCATCAGTGTGGCTTTTAAAACTACTTGAAACATGTATATCATCCTAGAGACACAATCTCTCTTAAATTTTAAAAATAATTTTTAAAAGTCCTTTTTGTGTCTGCCAACAATGAAACCTTGCTGTGAGGGAGTGATTTTTCCATTAGTGAAAGTTCCATGCAGAGTCTCAATGAGCACCCGGTGGAAGGTTGGGCTAGATAACCTCCCAGCAGATCTCTTCCCGTTTTTATTATCCTACATCTCAAAAGCTTTCACAGACTTTTCCCATCCATTTTCTCTTTTCATCCTTATAACAAATCTGTGAAATTATCATCCCACTTTTAGAGGCTGAAAAATAGATTTGATAAAATGAGGCATCCAAGGTCACCTTGCTATTTAGTGATGATGCTGGAACTGTAACTTTAATCACTTGATTCCTGGAACAGAGTTCTCTGGTGATTCTCAATTCTGGAAAAAGAAAAGGATGATGGGAGGTTGACAGAGAGAAATAGTAGTCTTTATTGAATGCTTGCAATGCTAAGTACTTTATATACATCTTCTAAATAATCACAGCAACTCCGTGAATTACGATTAATCCATTTTATAGCAAGAATCAGATACTTAGAAGGGTAAGTTTACATAGCTCAAAGGTTGTAGACCTTGGGTTGGAGCCCATCTGTCTCACCCAAACCTTATACTCTTCTGCTCTATAACTACTAGCTTCCTGCCAGGTGCAGAAGAAAGCAATGGGGGTTAGGGTAGTTTATGAAAGATTTAACCAGGGAGATGGGACTCAAGCTGGCTGGTGAAATTATAGGATCCACTGGAGTGTCCTATCAGAAAACTGGCCACAACATATTTCTAAGGAGCAAGAATTCACATATATTTTCTTGTGTTTTTGCCATTGCTGATAATCTCCAAGGAATCTAGAAAGGGAGCAAGGTTGGGGGAGAATGGAAAATTTATCTACCCGTGGCTTTCTGGGATTCACAGGTCATCCTCCTGGGCATAAGAACTCTGTAGGGGAAAATAAATCATGGTTGGGCTGAGAACTTGATGCTTACAAAAAAAAAAAAAAATCTCACCAGAGACAGCCAGGGCTGTCATTGATGGTTTGGGGAAGAATCATCTGAACTTTAAGGACTGCAGAGTAGACCCTTAAAGTGGCAGAATTGGACTATCTCCTGGACATTAGGCCTTAGAAAAAATTCCAAACAGTTACAATTTCCACTGCTCCATCCCTATAGTCATGGTTACCACTGTCCCTAAGCTCTGCTATTCTTTCTCCCATATAATTCGTATTTTCTCTGTCTGCAGCGCTGTCCACTTTTCCCCAATGATTTAATCTCACATCAGTTCCTTCACTGGGAGCTTTAATCTTGAACATTCTATTAATAAAGAAAAACAATTGTATTGAGTAGAGAGGACCTGTCTTCAGTGGAAACCCCTGTTTCTGCCCCCTCCTTCCCTAGACCAGTCTGCTGCTGCTGCTCTAACTTATTTTCCTCTCGGTCAGATTCAGGGCTCTTCTCTCAAACATTGTGTCCCATCCATTCTGGTTAAACGACACTAACTACATTGTAAGTAATAGCTCGCCCGCAGCAATGTCGCTAACGGGTCTGTCTGTGCCTGGGTTATGAATGGGCTCGTCCTCAGCTGCAGTCACATGGCTCTGGACTGGGAGCTCATCCCATCTTGCAAGGTCAGACTTCATCGGTTTTTGGACGATGGGGAAATCTCCTAGGAAAACCTAGGATGCAGCCGAATGGGCTGCTCCATAGATAATCTCTCTTCTAGAAGGTGGTGCCTTTTCCTTCTCCCAGCCCAGAGTCACCAGTGCATTCAAAAGGCCAAGTCTTTAGACATCTGGATCGAACACTCAAGATAAACCCCAATTGCTACCTGCTGCCCTTAGATAGTGTATGCAAGGGAAATACTTAAAGGCGATCTTTACTTAAGAACATCTGTGAGAACAGCCATATTCTTCATAGTCATCTAGCCTAGCAAAGCATCAGACACCGAGTCGGCAGTCAGGAAGTATTTGTTGACTATTAACACTAACAGTAGTTTTATTTTATTGCATGACAGAGACTATGCTAAGTACTTCACACATAATAGATAATTTTATTTTACTTAATGCTCCTAGTAAGCCTATGTATTAGGTATTGTTATTTTACTACTAGAGTTCAGGAAGCTAAGGCTCCTGCAGTTTCCTCATCCTAAAGCCACACCACTTCTGAGAGGGGGAGCCAGCATTACAGACTGCCTCACTCCAAAACTCAGTCCTCTTAGGCACCCTATTATACTATTTCCTTAAAGGAAAAAAAATTGTTCTTACCATCAGCTGTGTTTTAAAATCACTGGCATTTTCACATCTGCTCTTAAAAGTCTGATCCAAATGTTCCATACATAAATACATGTGATTGTGTGTGTGCCTGCGTGCAAATATATGCACATCCAAGTTCATACTTAGGGAGAGGGGAATGATTCTGAAATGGGTTGGGGGACAAAACACCCATTTTCCCTCCTCAGCTCTGCTTTATGAAACCCTGCCCAGCCACATACCATGTGGCAGATGGTGACTCATGACCCCCTAGACCCCCAGTCCCCAGTCCTCAGCCCTACTACTCCCCACTTCATTCTCAGTCATTCAGTATAAGATCCTTTAGATTGTCTTGTTTCAAACTGAACTTTCACCTTGTAGATTTAACAGTGGAACTGGACTTCCCCCCAGTTTTTTGACCCTTGTCATTCTCCAAGGACTCCTTCGTTGAGGTTTTTTCCTCCTACCAGGTTCAGGCATAGCCCTTGCACAGCTTCATACTGGCACGTAGGATCCCTGTATTCTTTCATTTATGAATCATTTGTCTAGCAGATATTAACTGAGCAACTACTATGTGTCTCTGCTCAACCCTAGAACACACTGGTGAACATAACCAATACAGAACTAGCACTCAGATTGCTCACTATCTACTACGGGGTATGGGGAGCAGATAAGTAAATAGGCAAACCTTACAGGTAGCAGGGGAAAAATAACTTACGTTAACGCTTAGGCAGAACGTCTGAAATTGGAGAGCTCCCTTCTCTTTAGCAACATACCTTGATGGGCATATGATGAAAAGATAAGGCTCAGGGCCTGGCCTGCCAGGAGGAGAGTGAGTCAAGATATTGCTAATTGTAAAGATACTGCTTCATTGTAAAGAGGAAATGTGAGTTCACCTGAGTAGACCTACTGGGAGGAGTCAAGAGGCAGTCATGAATATTAATAGAGAATGCCACGAGAATTGGGGAAAATGAAAGAATCCATTATCCAGAAGAGGCAAAAGTTAGAGAAGTTGATGGTGATGGGAACATCCAAAGGACTTTTAAGACCAACCTAGTTTTTGTTTTAAGTTCTTACCTGTGTGCTACCCCTCTGCCTTGCCTTATATCACTTAAGTAAAATATATTATACAAAATAGCTGTCGTTAGTGGTTTTGTGGAAATTGTTGAATAGGGCAACATAGATAAATTTCAGCTTCTTTATACCCCTTTCGATTGGGAACAGAGTGACAGGAGAATATGACACTGAGGGAGGGAGCAACCCTGGAGTTCCAGGCAGTGGTCAATAACAAATGGAGCAGTAGCACTGAGCAGAGCTGAGGGGAATAGAGAAGTAGCTTCAGATGTTCATGTCAGGACAGCCCCCCAAACACACACACACGCGTCCATTTCTGCCCAGATAGACTAGACCCGAAGTGGTTCACTCCTGACTGCACAGAAGAATCATCTGTGTGCCTTAAGACCTATGGATGTCCAACCCCAGGATTTCATTGTCCAGTTAAGACGCAGCCATCAGTATTTTTTGAGAACATGACCCCTTGGAGGGATATTCGACCTCAGTATAATGTGGTTAAGTGTCCAAGAGGCATAAATAAAAGAACTAAAGAACAGAGATGAGGTAATGGTAGATGGGAGTGACAGCTAAACTGAAAGCCTGGGGATTGAGTAGAAGTTAGCCAAGCAATGGAAAGGAGAGATGGGACAATGTCCTGAGAAGAGGAAAAGCAGAAATCAAAGCAAGAGTTCAAACTGTACAAGGAGCTCAGTAAGGCTAGAACTTGGCAGTGTTGGGGGAAGGGGTAGGGTGGGTGGGGATGTTTGTACCAATGGCAATATGTGAAACCAAAGAGATAAGAGAAGTCCAGATCATGCAGAGTCCTGTGTGCAATAAATGACAAACTGGATTCATCCCAACACCATTAAGCTCTGGAAGGCAACATGTCTTCCCTCCACCATTTCAATCTCTGCATTAGTTAACTATTACTGCATAGCAAACTACAAACTACCCTAAAACTCAGTGGCTTAAAGCAGTGGACACATATTATTGCTCACAAGCCTATAAGCCTTTTGGGTGGTTCCACTGAATTGTGCCAGGAATGGCTGATCTTGACTGGGCTCAAGTGTATGATTGTGGTCTGCTGGTGGATTGGCTGGGGGCTGGCTGCTCTAAAATGCCTCAATCATGTACCTGATCATTAGCTATTGGCTGTGGCGACAGAGTGACTGGGCCATGCATCTCTTATCACCCACTAGGCTAACTCAGCCTTTCACATGGCAATGGCTTCTCCAAGACAGAGAAGTACACAGAAATTCTCGGATTCCTGGTTTCTTGGTTCTTAGCTGACACACTATCACTTCTGTTGCATTTTATTAGCCAAAGCAAGTTAAAAACACATCAGTCCAGATTTAAGGGATAGAAAAGCAAACTCTTCCTCATGCTAGGAGGGTCAGCAAAGTCACAAAGCAAGGTGCATGGATACAGGGAGGGAAAAAATAATTGCAGCACATATTTGCAGTTGATCTGCCATACCCCCATAACCCTCACTGTCTCCATAGATTTCCCATGGTTTGGAAGTGGGAGGGGGCTCAGGGACATGCTATCTTTCAGGAGAACACTAATTCAGGCCACAACTCATACTGACCAACCAGCCACAGGCAAGAGCCAAGCTGCCAGTCCTAATTGCTCTGTCCAGTCTTCACTTGCCATCGATTTCCTATTTCCCATCCTCTGAGTCTCCAATGTTGTTTTCCTTAACACCACAAACTGTTGGTTGCTTTGTGCGTCCCTCAGGCCTCTGTGGGCATTTTCTTTTACATCAGTGCACAAAGAAGCTGCAGCACTCCCCCAGGCAGCCAAGGTGTCAGGGCAAGGCCACTGATCACAGGCCCTGCTGGTGACAGGAGATAGGGATTTCCAAAGAAAAGCTGGGCCCTTGCTCACCAGTCCTTCTGAAAGATAGAATGCTGCCTCCTAGACCTCCCAGGCCTCTTCCTATGGATACAGGACTGTGTGATACAGCTTGTCAGAACCTGGCCAATGGGCCTCCCAGGCTCGCAGTGGCTACCACACTCTCAAAGCAGACACGGATGGCAAGTATGGCCAGACTCCATTTAGATACCGTGTCCAGTCTGGACTCTGCATTTGAAGAATAATGGAAAGATAAGAAAGGGATAATAGAAAAGAGAAATGGTGCCTTGCAGGATAGACCAAAGGGAAGATCCTCATTGGGAAGAGAGAGGAGAGAGACAGAGAGAGAGAGGAGAGAGAGAGAGAGAGAGAGAGAAAGAGAGAGTGAGAGACAGAGAAGAGACTAGGAATGATTTTAGTCATTGGTTTCATTTTTTAGAAGAACTAGTACTGGTAGGAACATGACTTCCTGTCTATCTTTTCTGAGGGAAGAGTGTGAAATACACACTTTAAAATTCAGCATGAAGCAATCAGGTTAGATGGAGTGGAGAAGTTTCTGTTTGCAAGAGATGTAGTAAACAGAACATGAGACAAGAGTTAGACACTGTCTCTGCCCTCAAGAAGTTTCCAATGTTGTTAGAGCTTCCAGAGTAATGCACATAAGCTAATAAAGACAATAGACTCATGCAACATCACTGTACACACACAAGTGATCTGGCAGTGACTCTAATTGCAATAAAATTTTAAAGAAGGAAAAATATCTAGGTAAATCTTTGTAGAAGCAGTAGGACTTGAGCTAAGAGGGATTTGCACAAACAGAAGCAAGAAAATTACAATCCAGGTAAAGGAGCTGTGCAAACAAAGGCAGTAAGGTGACCAACTCATCCCAATTTGCTGGGGCATCTTCTTAGTCCTGGGAAAACTGGCACGATTAGTCATCCAAAAGAGAGCCACAAATCAGCATCATTTGTGGGAACAAGTTTTGACAAGATAGTAGGATTTAGTTCAAGGGCTACCTTGAGAGTGGAGGTGGGGACAAGATGGCCTCTAAAGGCTCCTCCCAATCTGCTAATGGTATCATGTCTGTCTGCAGAATATTTTTAAACTTCCTTGATTTTGATCATAAATACCTCACTGAGCACACATTGGTCAGAAAAGTTTATATTTTGGTTCTGTCAGGTGACTCAGAAGACAGTACTTTTCCTCAAGAGCTTGTAGGAAGACTGTTCTTAATACAACACAGTCATTTCACTTGAGAACACTTACCTTACTGCACCTTACACCTGGTACGACCTCAGTGAGTGCTTCCTGGATAGATGAATTATGGATGGATGGATGGATAGATGGATGGATGGATGGATGGATGGATGGATGGATGGGTGGATAGATGGATAAGTGAATGGGTGGATGAATGGATGGATGGAAGAATGGATGGACAGATGGATGGATAGATGGATGAATATATGAATAGATGGATAGATGGAGAGTTGTATGAATGGAAGGAAGGAGAGAAAGATGAAATAATAAATAGGCAAGTGGAACAGTGGCCTGGTGAGTGAAGTGATGGATAGATGAATGGATAAATTGAGGAATTGTAGATGAATCATGGTGGTTAAAGTAATAAAGCTCCAAAGGAGAAATCATATAAGTAGAAAGAAATTACAAATAAAACACAGTTGCATTTTCAATAATTTTGTGAGTCTGACATTCTAACATTGTCTTCCTACAGACAGATTATATAATCACACCACATCTCCCCACTACACACTCCATGGTTACCAACGCTTCCTTACCCAAAACTCTACTCTCTTCCCTTCTCTTTCTCTTTCAATTTTTTTTAGATTAAACTTTAGCTTTAATTCAATCAGACCCACTAATGCTATGTGACTGTAAGCATGTCACATCAGCCCCTAGAGCCTTAGTAACTCTGTCCCGACAAATGAGGGAGTTGATTCAGATAATGCCTGGAGAACCTAATGCTTGGATCATCATCCTTATTATTTTTAAAACAGGAAGAAATATGGCAGATAGCACAAGAATGATATTTTAAGAATATTCAAAATTTCCAGATTGAGAGCCAATAAAATAATCTGATACTTTCTATATACATGATGAAATGTCTCCTTTTCTTGTCATGTGAGAGAGAGATAGGGGGTTAGAAAGAAGTATGGGGAGAGGCTTTCCTCGTGGTGCTGGCTACAGGACCACTGCCCCTAGTCTCCCTGAGCTGGAAAGAGGATGTGTTTTAGTCTTTGCTTCCACTCTGGCTCCATGTGGCTGGTGTGAAGTTGTACATTTTGCAGCTGAAGGCAGTGGGCTCCCCAGGATAATAGCAGCTGTTCAAGTGCATATTAGCACTCGAGATGCTTGATAAGAGGAATTAGAGTACCGCCCGGTTTCTTTATTTTTTATTTTTTGCCTGGCTGAATCAATAATTAAGTGCATTCTAATAGTGCAGTTTTGCTCGAGATTCTCATTTGGCTCAGGCATTAGGTCTAAATGAAATATTTAGTTGACAGGATACAGTTATGAAGCAAAACCACATTTCTGTCTGTATACTTTAATTTTTCTAATGATGAGAAACCACAGTCTGTCTTCC
Source organism: Theropithecus gelada (assembly GCF_003255815.1). Lineage (NCBI taxonomy): Eukaryota > Metazoa > Chordata > Mammalia > Primates > Cercopithecidae > Theropithecus > Theropithecus gelada. The sequence continues at coordinate 107,465,703 of NC_037682.1, read as the reverse complement.
AACCCTGGCTGCTGCAGCTTTCCTGTCATTCCTTCTTCTAGAGAGAAGATAACAATCTCTCTTCCTTCTGCAAGAAAAATGAGAATGTTAGATCCTGGTGACCACCATCAGATGGGGCCTGGAGCAATGAGAAAAATCCTACTTTCACCAATTTTACCCTAATGCAAACAGACTCATCAGAAAGGCATGCCGAGACCTTTGCCTTAGGCACTGAGAAAAGAAAAGAAGCTGGGACTGTGTAAGACCAATACTGGGGGCACTGAGTGACAAAATGGAAGGACCTAGCATCTCAGCCCATGGAGAGATGTGTAATGTATACAATGTGTAATGCATACAGTGACATCACGCCACGAGGTAGGGCATCAGTCAGGGAGTCTAGGCCACAGTGATGCTCCAATTGAAAAAATGAGTAGCTCATGACCCAGGGGACAAGTCTGTTCAGCACATGGCAAGCCTATGCCAGGGACTCAGAGACAGCTAAGCACAAAAGAAGGCATAGGAGATGAAGTCCCAGCTAGGCAGGCTACAGCTCAGGGTAAGCCTGCAATCTCATCTTCGCCACTGCCTTAATGTATGGCACCGGGAAAGCCCCTCTACCTTGTCAGACCTCATTCCCTCAACTACTGATAAAGCACCATGACCTCAGAGCTACCATCCAGCATTGGCTTCTTAGGATTCTGGTTCCAGCAGGCAGGAACATTGAAAGCTCACCTCAAGCATGTTTCTGCCTCAAGACAATCTTCCTTTCATTCACGGGCATCACCTGACCTACAACCCTTCCACTCTACACATTCCTGTTGCACCTTAGGAAGCAATTCCACAGCCTTCTCTATTCCCTTTATTTCACATTCAAACAGGACCCACTCTAACATGTTTTCTCATATCCAACCTAAGCCCACTTACAGATGCCCAGCTCTTTCTTGAGAGAATATGTGTCTCTATGCCTCTAGTGGTCCTCTTAGTGTGCAGCACTATGCCATTGCCCCTCCAACTCATCACTGACTGGAGGAGGAGAAGAGCTCCAGAGAATATCAGCTTTGAGCCAAGTGAGCCTTCCGCAAGTGTTCCTGGGTTGCAAGGCAAGGTGGGATCAACATGAGTGCCTGGCCACCGAATAATAGAGACTGGAGTCACCCATGTTAGGCACATAATGGCTGCAGATCACTAATTATTTGCACAGCTTGCTTTCCTGAGTGCCTCTATTTTAGATAAATATTTTGTATACATTTACTCTAGAAATTAGAAAAGGAGGAAGGGGTACAAAGGAAAAAAGGGCAAGCAACGTTGATCTTGAATCCAGGCTGGCTGGTTCGCTCTTGTAGTGTTTGAAAAGTCAATCCATTCATCTCCAGCAAAGTGGGCAATGCAGAAAAGTGATATTTGTCTAATATTTGCTCAGCTTATTGTGTCTCGCTGTGTATTCCCAGGTGCACTGGCTTTTGGAGAAAGTTAATCACTATGTCTTAAGACCTCCCTGGCTGTGCCATTTCTGAGCAAAAGGTGTAGAGATTTTTAAAATATCTATCTTCTTTTCTTTCTTTCTTTTTGGTTGTAGCTGGGCACAGGTACTGAGAGATAAGGGTAGGGGCAGAAATACAGAGGAGGGCAGAATTCTGGCCATGGAAGTTCTCTCCTGAGCATCTCTGTGGATCAGAGGCAAAGAGGTGCCCTATGGGGAGAGGGATCAGGAGCACAGCCTACGGAAGGAAAGGTCCTTAGGGTTGAATAGTTGCCATACTGGGAGTCATGGGAAAAATCCTCTGTGATATTTAGCACTTGCGATTTCTTTTTTAACCAACTATGTTGCATTTTGATTCCTGCAGTAACCTTGTAAGGTGAATAAGGCTGTTGGTATTATGCCCAGCTCACAGACCAACTGAAACCCAAGAAGATGAAGTGCATTGCTGGAGGTGGCATAGTGATATGATTCCCGACTAGTAAGAAAAACTAGAAATTAATCACTTCAAAGTAGCCAAATGCTTTTTAAAACATACTATACGAAGAGGACAAAAAGAAAACGAACATGTCATTCTCTCTCACACCCACTCTGCAAAGGGATTGTCTCCTTGGTACTCCACAAGTGTCATCCCTACCCCACAAAACCTACTGTATGCCAGCATTTGCTTGTGATCTAAAGAGAGCATAGACCCCACTCCTCATGATTCCTCCCAGTGGAGGAGTGTTACTTAGCAGAACATACCTGGCCCCTCTCCATTCTCACCCACTCTTCCCCAGAGAGGATTAGCTGCTTATCCACTTGGTGATTTTAGAGGAGTAACTAGCTCTGTGGAGCTCAGCTCCTCTTACTTCCTTCCTATTTTCAATGAGTTTGCCAGCTCAGGGAAGCTGGGTGCAGAGGTCCTATGGCCAGCACCAAGAGGTAAGCCTTCCCCCATACTTCTTTCTAACCTATCTCTCTAACACATGAGAAGAAAAGGAGCCATGTCATCAGATGTATAAAAAATACAGGTTATTTCATTGGTTCCCAAACTGGAAATGTTGGATAGTCCCAAAATATCATTCTTGTGCTATATAACCATCTGATATTTCGTCACATTTTTAAAATAATGAGGACAATGATCAAAGCATTAACAGGGTCTCCAAGCATTACCTGAATCAACCCTCTCATTTATCCAGACAAAGTTACTAGGACTATAGGGGCTGATGTGACATGCCATAGCATTAGTAGGTCTGATTGAATGAAAACTCAAGTTTCATCTAAAGAATTGAAGGAGGGAGAGGGAAGAGAGTAGAGGAGTTTGGGGTAAGGAAGTGTTGGTAACCATGGAGTGTGTCATGGGGACAGGTGGTGCGATTATATAATCTGTCTGTAGGAAGACAATGTTACAATGTCAGACTCAAAAAAATCATCGAAAATGAAACTACACTTTATATGTAATTTTTCCATTCATCTTATGATTTCCTCTTTATAGCTTTATTATTTTAATCACTATGATTCATTTATAATTCCTCAATTTGTCCATTCACATATCCATCATTCTACTCACCAAGTCACTGCTTCACTTGTCTATTTATTGTTTCATCTTTCTTTCTTCCCATTCATCCATCTATTTGTTCATCTGTCCATCCATCCATCTGTCCATCCATCCATCTATTCATCCATCCATTCATCCATCCATCTATTCATCCATCCATCCATCCATCCATCCGTTTATTCATCCATCCACCCATATATACATAAAAATAGACACTCACCCATCTATCCATCCATCCATCCATCCATCCATCCATCCATCCATCCATTCATCCATCTATTCATCCATCCATTCATCCATTCACCCATCCATCCATGTATCTATTCATCCATTTATCCATCCATCCATTTATCTATCCATCCATCCATCCATCCATCCATCCATCCATCCATCCATCTAAAAAGCACTCACTGAGGTTCTACCATGTGCGAAATGCTAATCTGGGTGCCATAGAACTTCAGAAGGTAAGTGTTCTCAGGTGTTAAGAACAGTCTCCCCACAACTCCCAAGAAAAGGCACTGTCTTCTGAATCATCTGGCAGAACACAAAATATGAATTGTTCTGACCAATGAGTGCTCTGTTCTGCTTTCAACCCTCATAAAAGCTTAGTGGGGAAAGTCTCTGCCTTGGGAGCTGACAGGGAAGAGTTGATGCCTGACACCTACGATCAAACCTCTCTGATTCAAGTAATATCTGAAGGCCCATTGTTATTACATATTTACTGAAGTCATATCCTCAAACTAACCCTTATCAATAATCAAGATGATAGGTTTGACCTTTGTCTTCTGTCTCCTGGAAGGAAGAGAGTGAGGTTGGAAGAGAGGGAAACATTTTGTGGGCTCTAGAACCTCACCTCTATTCTGATATGCCTAATTTGATCAACAGGAAGGCACTGTCTCCTAATCTTTCTCTTCTCTTCTCCTCTTTCCTAGGGAACAAGAGCCAGTCTTCTGGGGTTCCTGTCTCTTTCCTTCCACTGTCCATGACCAGCAGCTGAGAAGAGGCCCATTCATCAGCAGCTCTGCCAGTCCAAGTTGTTATTGCTTATGTTTCCTCTGACACTACATTTTCTCCGACTTGAAATATATGTCATGATTTAATCCACCTGGATGAATGTTCTGATGTACAACCATCTCCTCAATTCCACTGCCACTTTATGAAAATGCTCCACTAAGTCTGATAACAGGACAGCTTTACGTTTTGAATGCTTATGGCTTTATCAGATAAAATCCCAGTATAAAGAATTACTGGGAGTTTAGGCCAGTTCCAGATTAGGAGAGAAAAGAACCCCATATTGAAGCCATATGAGTTCTGTTTTATATATAATCACAGAAAGCTTCTTGAAGATGGAAAGCTTGTGCATTATAGTTACTCATGTGCCACGAAGGTGAAAATATGATGCTCTCAAATGAACCTGAGTTCTCAGCTCCCTCCCACTCTGCATCTTCCAGCAAAGCTAGGCTGAGCCTGCTTTTCTTGGGGCACAACTGAGCAGAAACAACATGGCTTTGGAGTCATCTGGACGTGGGTTCAAACTGTGGCTTTGCTATTACACTATGCATGATGTTGGGAAGATTACTTAAGCTCCCTGGAGCCTCAGTTTTCTCATTAAAATAGAAAAAACCTTGCAGCTCTCATGTACTATTATTTCACTGATTCAATAAAACACAGTAGCCGAGCGCGGTGGCTCAAGCCTGTAATCCCAGCACTTTGGGAGGCCGAGACGGGCGGATCACGAGGTCAGGAGATCAAGACCATCCTGGCTAACACGGTGAAACCCCGTCTCTACTAAAAAATACAAAAATCTAGCCGGGCGAGGTGGCGGGCGCCTGTAGTCCCAGCTACTTGGGAGGCTGAGGCAGGAGAATGGCGTGAACCCGGGAGGTGGAGCTTGCAGTGAGCTGAGATTGCACCACTGCACTCCAGCCTGGGCCACAGAGCGAGACTCCGCCTCAAAAAAAAAATAAATAAAATAAATAAATAAATAAATAAAACACAGTAACTTACTTCATATGTTTGTCCTTTCCCTTCCACTTCCCATCAGATAATTTTTCATTCTTTTGTTTTCAATTTTTGGGAGATTTACTTCCCTTTGTCTTACAAATCTTCCATTGATTTTTTAAAAAAATACTGGCCACTACAGCTTTAATTTCAAAGAACTCTTTCTTATTTTCTCATTGTTCCTCAAAAATGATAATAATGATAACATCCTGTTTTTGTTTCTTTTCACATATTTTATGGGGATTTGTTTCTTCTCATGTTTTTCTTCTGTTTCCTGGGTTGCTTTCTTTTCCTCTCATTTTTTTTGCCTGACAGTTTGGGCATTGCTTTTAGGGTTTCTCTAAGTGTCTGGTGATCTTGGGTGGCCCTTCAGCATGGGGCATAAAAACCTTATGGGAAATTCCCTGTAAGGGATTATCAACTGTTGGGACCCAATAGCCTATAGAGCAGGGCCCAGCCATGTCCTTGGGGATCCCCAATGTCCATGCCTTGAAGTCTTTTTTCTGTGATCCTCTTCTCCATAGAACAACCTCAGCTTCCTGCCTGTGGCAATATGAGCAGGCTGGCAGAGTTGCAAGAATGCAGAAGAGCAGTAGCAAGAGGAGTTCAGAACATAGCAGTCACCTGATACCTTATTTCCCAGTGCATCTCCATAATCTGCCCCTGCCAACCTCTCTGATCACTTTGCCCTAATTCAAGCCCCCCAGCTTTCCTTCTCTACCTCACATTATCGGCTGCCTGCCAAGGGATGCTGTACTTGCCATTCCTTCTGATTAGAACGCTCTTCAGCAGCCTGGCACCTCATCCTGCAGTACTTGCCTCGGGCCACCTCCTAGAAAGCCTTGCTTGTCATTCTCTGTGCCTTTGGCCTGTTTTGGGGTATCATGACCATGGAGAACTCATCATCCTCTCTGATGTTGTTATGTATTAATCTATGGGTCCATTTTCTGATTTCTTCCGCTAGAGTTAAAGCACCTGGAAGGCAGGGAACTTGTCTGTCTTGTTGATTGCAGATGCAGCAGCATCTGAAACAATGTCTGGTGCATATTTATCATCTGAGTGAAGGACTAAAAGAATGATTAGTAGAAGACAATACTGAAAAGGCAAGTTGGGGCCCAGACTGAGTGGACTTGGGTGCCAAAATGGGGACTCTGAATTGTATGCCATAAGCAATGGGGAACCATCGAAGGGTTTTGAGAGGAGGGGTGAGGTCATCAGAGCTGACCCTCAGGAGGGGTAATCTGACAGGTCTGTGAGTTTGGAGTGGAGTTGGAAAACGGAATGGAGGCCAGAAGTCCAGTGAGGTCCAGCAGTGCTCAGGTGAGAGATGTAGAGGGCCATCAGGCAGGGAACAACCATGGGAATGACAGCACTGAGAGGTGGGTAGAAAGAAGTTGCAATCTGCCTTGCAATCAGTACATTCTGGCTGCTCCCCGTGACGGCCCTGGCCTCCCTTGCCTCTTTCCTGCTCCTAACACCTTGTGCATGGCTTCACTCCCTAAGAACCAGGTATGGGGCCATGGGTGGCGGTTTTGGTTCATGTTTTCTTCCCTGGCTGCTGCCTCCACCCAATTTCTGGTCAAGGAGGACCCACAGCTGTCAGTTTAGTGGCTGCTTCTTTCTTTCCTGGTTGATTTTAAACTTGGGGTTTGCAAGCCCTGGCCACAACAGTTGTTTTGAATTCCCCAAGGCAAATTTAGAACCAATCGCTGAGTTCAGGCAGACAGAGGGAGGGGAGACACTGCGCAGGTTTTGCCTACATTAATAAGTTTCCCTGACAGCAGAAGGAAGTCTTTCCAGTCAATTCTTTGTAGTCAATTCCTGATCATCGTCCTCTCGTTGTTAATATTGTTGTTAAACTCCCGAAGCCTCGCTGAGTGAAAGCTAATTATAATAATTAACAGAGAACTCCTGAACTTGTCAAACTGGTAATTATAAACCACGGGGACTTTTATCATTAATAGATGCCGTGGAAAGTGGAGGCACAGGGGTGCTGGCAGGGAGAGGCATGCAGGAGATGTTCCGGTCCTGAGCCAAATCTGCATGCCACCAGGATGCGAGGACATGGCTTCCCTTGGCTCTGTGCCCAACATTCGCTGCCTCTGCTTTCCTGCAAACCAGCCCTGAATCTCTCCACACACCCACCTTCTTACCACCACCTCGGCGAGGCCATCTTCCCCAGGCACACACACACTCTCTCTTACACACTCAAGCACTTAAATAGGATCAGTTTCACCATAGGGAGACTTAAATTTGTTCGTTCATGCATGCAATTGCAAATAAAGCTTAATACCTGTCTTCAAAGAATGTATAATCTGATGAATGAGGGGGAAATAATTTTAAGAGTCCTTTACAACACAATAGAGTTTTATAATTGCTCCAGTGAAGGCATCTATTAGGTGCAATATGAGAACAGGCATAAGGTATCTAGACCTGAAGAATAACCCTGATATCAAAACAATCTAGAAAATGAAATTCTACTTTTAAAGTAGAATTAAAAAAAAAACATTTTGTAGTCTCTAAATGCCTTTAAGGACTGGATGAAAGTCACAGCCTTTTACTTGAGAAACGAGCTCCTTCATGCCGACATGCAAAATTGTTCCTGGAATTTCAACAGTCCACAGAGACCCCAAATTTTCATTCTACCTCTATGGGAGATCTGTAGACCTCTATGCTAAAAGCTCCCCATTGTGTAAAGCACTGAGTACTTTGCCTGGCACATAGGAGGCACTCAACAAAATTCAGCTTTTATTAATATTATGAATACTTTATATTCTTGTTTGGAGGACTATATAAGAGGAGGTATTTGGAAGCATTTGGTTAGCTCCAGAGCAAGATACAGGTGGGTTATTGCTATCAACAAACACTGATTAAGCCTGGTCACTGTCTTGTTTGTGTACAGGAAGGACACACACATGAGCTGCCGTCCCCATTGTGGCTTCCTCTCCCACATCAGCACTGCAGAGGAATCCTCAGATAGCTCCTCTAAGGAATGATTCCACCTCTCCTCTCCAAGGCTGGCCTAGGGTGTCTTATGCTGCAGGTACTTGAGTGCTTTCCAGTGGAAGCCTTAAGAATAGCCTGGCTCCCCCTGACCCTGAGACTGTGGGTAGAGTTAATTCTGCTCTGATCCTGGGTGTTATCCCTCTCTCAGGCCGCTGAAGTGCTCATTAACAGAAACAACTGCATAAAGGTTGCTTGAAGTGGCTCTAGTACCTCCACCCCCACCACCCCCCTACAGACCACCCCAACTAAACCTGCAATCTGAACAAAAACCACTCCTCTGCTATGCAAACACATTTTCAAGACGAGGTTCCCCTAGGACCCTTTTCCAACCAAATTACCCCTCCCAAGTCCCTCCTAAATACAAATCTGGGAGCTGCCAAGAAAAACAAGTCTCTGTTGTCAGTTTAAATTGCATCCCTAGCTCAGGCCCCAGAGAATGAAGGGGACCTGGGGGCCATCCGAGGGACCCATGGTGATCTGGCAGGAGGGGCAGCCGCTGACTGGCAGCCGGCTCCCTGTCCAGCTGTGCATGCTTTGAAATTTGCGGGCTTTTGCTGGCAGGGTGAGAAGGGCCAAATTAGTTCAAGAGTAAGGGCAAGGCGTGGGCCTGCTTCAAAGTCCCAGGCCAATTTTTATTTTTAGCCCAAGTTCAAAAATTGTCAGAAAAACTTCAGAGGCCTCTAGTCCAACAGCAGCTTTGGGTTTTGGCTGGAACAAGAAAGGGACAGACCACAGGCCACAGAGAAACTCTGAAAGGGGACTCAGAGGCCAGTCACCAGGACACCCTGGAGCCTCCCTGGGAGAAGAGCAGTGGCCTCTGTGGAGTGTTCAGGGGAAGTGGAAGATCAGTACCCCCAAACTTCCCCCACTTCCCGACTAGTACTGTGTCTCCTTTCCATGAAGGGAGAGGGTCAGGTCAGGCTTTATCTGGGTTGCTTCTTGCCAGAACCACAAAAGACCAATTTCCTCAGCGAGAGCTTTTGTTTTCAGAAGGGGCCGCAGCTCATCCCAGGAGAAGCCATTGTTTCTGCAGAGGATTTTTAGATCAGCTGCTGGCTTCTGGCGCCCTTCTCCTGTGAGTTCTCCCGTTCTTTTTGTGCTGCCCTGCTTTCGTGGACATAAACAACAAATGGTCCTATTCACCCTGGAGATAAGATTGTGCTTCTCCCAAAGTCACTGCTGTCTTCTCACTGCCTCTGGAACTGTTTGAATAATGAGGCTCCTAGAGAATTTGTGTTGTTTTATCCTTTTCTTCACTGAGACTGGAGATTCCCTAGGCAGCCCTGGTGAGCAGTGCCTACAGGGGGTTACCTGGGGGTGGCTAACACAAGGCAGCCGCCCAAGAGAGCTTTTTGTTCCCTACGTTAATCTGGGTGCCACAGAACTTTAAAAAATGTGTATATATGCTGGTTTCTCTTCCTTTTATTTTTTAATTTTTTTCCTGCCAAGACAAACAATAGCTCTTACGCAAAGAATTCCCCACTCTACAGAAATGGTGGAAACCTTCAGCCTGTGATTTCTTTCCACCTCCTAGAAGCTGCTATGGCTCCAGTAAGACTTGCAAAGGGAACAGAGAGGATGTCAGGCAGAGTTGGCAGCCAGCTTATTATGTCAAAGTACTTCTCTTCTTTGGGATCTTGTCCACCCTCCATCCCCTGCTGGACTTAGAGCTGGAAGACCTGGATTTAAGTTACAGCTCTGCTGCTTACTAAGCCTGTGACCTTAGGCAAAGCACTTTAATCCTCAAACTTCATTTTCTTAGTCAGTTAGAGGTGGTGGATAATTCTGCCAACTTCATGTTTGTGATGAGACTTAAGTAACAATAATGGATGAAAAAGTGCTTTGTGAACTCAGAAGTAATATACAAATGTCAAGTACTGTGACCATTTTATTACTGCTATCCTAATGGTTGTTGTCATTATCATTATTACAATAATCTGTGGGTAGTTGGCTTCATGGTAAACAACCAAGTTTGTTTCCAGACTTAGATTTAAATCTTGGCCCTGCCATTTATTAGCTGTACGACCATAAGCAAACTACTACATGTCTTTGTGCCTTAATTTATTCATTCACAAAAAATGGGAGCAATAAGGATACCACTTAATTCACAGGATTGTTAGGAAGTTTAAAAGATAAAGTAAAAGTAAAGTGCCCAGTGCATAGCAAGTTCTTAACTAACGTTAATTTCCTTTACTTTTTACCTTTTATTAATCCCTTAGGCATCCCTTGAATGTTTATGAAACATCTATCATATGCCAGACCTTGTGCCAAGTGCTCAGGATGCAAGAGATAAAGATTTGAGAAATGCATTGTGTAACTAAGGTGACAAACAAAGAAACAACAGCAATTCACCTGGCTAAGTGGTTTGTACAACAACCAAGAGAGAGCAGATTAATTCTCTCTAGGAGCTCAGGATGGCACTTGAACCAGACTTTGAAAAATGTGCACAGGATTTTGCCATCAGAGAAACAAGGTGAGGACATGTTAAGCACAGAGGACTTTGAACCAAATCTCTGAAGCACAGAGGTCTATGATCTATCAGTGGCAGGAGGTGAGGCTAGAGAAAGCTGGGACCAGATTGGAAGAGGCCAGGCAGACTACCTGAAGGGGCTGGATCTTACATGAGAACATTGGGAAGCCCCTAAAATTCTGTAAGCAGGGAGGTGATATGGCTAGATGTGCTTTTCAGAAAGGCTTCCTGGGGCATAAAGAATGGACTGGCACTGGAGAGGGAGGAAGGAGTAGGGTAACAATGGAGGGGAATAATTCAGAAGACAGAAGAGGCCCAAATTAGGTAACTGGCTTGGGGAAGGAAAGGTTTGGACTTGGTGAAATGGAGTTGTAGGAAAAAAAGGAATAGGAGTTGGGTGTCTGGTTGAGGAAAGAAGGAGGGTGGTGATGTCATTAACCTGGAGAAGGAACACTCAGCACAAATGATTCCCAGCTGTGCCTACTCTCAAACACAGAAAAGCCAGAAATAGGCTTGGCCCTGTGGCCAGCAAGAGGGTCCCCCATGATCAGATGAGATTAAGGGGCTAATATCCTCAACTCACTTTAAGGTTGAAAGAAAAAAGGACCTCCCTTAAGTCCCCACTTCTTTATGTGTTTTGGAGGACCCTAAGAAAAATGGGGGTGAATGTAATTGTTTAGGACAATATAAACATAAAGACTGTATTATTTTATAACTACCTTATAATTATAACTACATTGCATAATATAATGTGGTAGAATTATAAATGTTCTAGTGTTTAAAAATTAATGGAACCATAGGTGAATTTTATTTGTATATACTTTTCTATGTTTTTCAAATCTTCTATCATGAACGTACATAATTTTTATAATGAAAAAAGTTAACTCTAAAAAAAATGTGCAAAAGACTTGAGTAAACACAGAAGAAGATAACCAAGTAACCAATAAACAAAAAGATCCCTACCTTTATTAGACATCAGGAAAATGCTATGTAAAGTCACTATACAATGCTACTACACATGTAGCCAACTGATAAAATGAAAAAGATGGAAAATATCAAGTGTTGGCATGAATGTAGAACAAATGGAACTCTCATACATTGCTTGTAAGGAGTGTAAATTTATAGAATTATTTTGTAAAAATTTTTGTTAGTATATTTTATGTACACTATAGCTGAACATATGCAAACACTATGACCAAGCAATTCCACTCCTAAGTTTATATCCAAAAGAAATGCATATGTATGTTGACCAAGAAATAAGTACAAGAGTGTTCACAGTATAACTATTTGTAGTCATACCAATCTGGAAATTATTCTAATGCCCATCAATAGTTCACTAGATAAATAAATTATGATATATTAACACAATGCAATATGATGCAGCAATGAAAATTAGCATTCTACAGCCATATGCAATAGTAGGAATGCTTCTCAAAGACATAATTTTGAGGGAAAGAAGAAAGACATTTATAGGAAGACAAAGCCAATCTATGCCATTTGAAGTCTGGATGATGCTTACTCTTGTGGAATGTATAACTAGAAGGGAGTATGATGAAAGCTTTTGGAGTCCTAGTAATGTTTTGTTTCTTATGGGTGCTGATTATACAGGTACATTTCTGGGAATTCATTGAGCTGTATGATATAGTGTATTTATGTTATACTTCAATAAAAACTCAAAATATATAAATATTAATCTAAAAATCAACTAAAATAGAGCAGCAGAAATAAGAGACTGTTGATGATACCAGTAATACTTAGGGGAACTCCCCGGTTCCCTAGCCTGGTTTTAGTGTCTACAGGTGATGGTAGAAGGAGAGAGCTAGGTGCTAGGAATTGTAACACAGAGGTAAAAGACATCTACACCAGCATTTCTATATCCATAAAGCCCCAGGATCTGAAAAAAATATATATTTCTTCTTACTGAGTATAAGAACAAGTACCTAATATTAGGAATGAAAAAGGGGATGATACTACAGATCCTATAGAACTAAGAAGAACATGAAGCTATTATAAACAACTCCATACCAATACATTTGCAACTGTAGGTTTAATGGACATATTTCTCAAAGAAAAAAAAAATCCCACAACTTACCAAAACTGATACAGAAAGAAAGGGAAATCTGAATAGTCCTACATACAATGGAGAGAACAAATCTATAGTTTAAAACGCTCACACACACACACACATGCACACATACTTCAGGTCTAGATGGCATCTGTAGTGAAATCTACTACATTTAAGGAAGAGATAGCAAAAATTTTACAAAAAAATTTCCAAACACTTGAAAAAGAGGGAATTCTCCCCAGTTCATTTAAAGCATTAAGAAACCTTGATATCATAACCTGACAAGAATATTACAAGAAAGAAAAAGTGTAAGTCAAAGTTACTCACAAACCTAGACAGAAAGTTTATAAGCATGATATCATCAAATAAAATTCAAGAATGTGTAAAAAAAGATAGCATAAGTTTATCAAAAATATGCAAGGTTGATTTAATATTTTAAAAGAGAGTAATTCAGACTGGGCGCAGTGGCTCACTCCTCTAATCCCAGCACTTTGGGAAGCTGAGGTGAGTGGATCATGAGGTCAGGAGATCAAGACCATCCTGGCTAACACAGTGAAATCTTGTCTCTACTAAAAATACAAAAAATTAGCCGGGTGTGGTGGTAGGTGCCTGTAGTCCCAGCTACTCGGGAGGCTGAGGCAGGAGAATGGCATGAACCCGGGAGGCGGAGCTTGCAGTGAGCCGAGATGGTGCCACTGCACTCCAGTCTGGGTGATAGAGCAAGACTCTGTCTCAAAGAAAAAAGAAAAAAAAAAGAGTGTAATTCAAAATATTAACAGAATAAAGAAGAAAACTAGTATGATACTCTTGATCGAAGCATGGAAAGCAATTAATAAAACCCAACACCTACTCATGGTAAAAGCTCTAAGTGATATAGAAATGAAAATTATTTTATGAGAAAAGTTTGGGAAAAAAACAGCCAACAACAGTATTCATGAGAAATATTAAAGTTTCTCCTTTGAAGATGAAAACAAGACAAGGATGGACTTCTGTTAAAAAAAACGTACTGGAGTTTCTAGCCAGCACATCAGAGAACAAAGAAAAATAAAAATTGTAAAGGGATAGTGAACACTGTCAATATTTACATATAATATTATTTTAAACAGAAAATCCAAAAGAATATATGATAATCATAATTTTTAAAATTATTTAGAAAGGTTGTTGAAAACAAGGTCAATATATAAAAACCAAGTATAAGTTTGTATAATACTAACAAAGAGCTAGAAAATAGATTATTCTTTAGATATTATAACCAAGTCATAATAGCATCAGAAAATATAAAATAGTAATAAATCTGATAAAAGGTATGAAAGACTTCTACACATACATATACCCCCAAAAAACCCTATAAAACATTATTAGAAAAATAAAAGGATCTAAATTCATAAACATTAAAAACTAAATACTGCCAAAACATCAATTATCCCCAAATTGAGCTATATATTCACTTTAATATCAATCAAAATGTCAATAATTTTTCTTTCTTCCTTTTTTCTTTTTGAAATGGAAAATATTATTTTAAAATGTATATAAAAGCACAAATGGCCAAGAAGCTAAGACATTCCTTAGAGAAGAACAAAAAGGTAGAAGGATATACCACTAAACTATAATAATTAAGATAGTGTGACATTAGTACAATGACAGTTAAATAGACCAATGAGATGGAAAAGAGTTTAGAAAATACCACACATGTATGGACATTGGCTTCTGAGACTGTGGAACTGTGGGAATAGGACAATCTTTTCTATAAATAATATTGGAACACTCAGATACCCATATAGAAAAAATAAACTTGACCTTTATACCAGAGCATATACAAAAATTAATTTCAGTTGGTATTCATACCTGAAAGTGAAAGACAGCACTATAAAGCTTCTAGGTGATAATATAGGATATTATTTCTATAGACTTAGGAGAAAAACAAAAATTATTTAGAAGCACATAAAAATACTAATCATGAAAGAAAAGGCTGTTAAATTAGACTACACTAAAATTAAGAACTTCTACTTATCAAAAGATACCATGAGTAGGAAAAAAACATGTGCTGAGATACAGAAGTTATTTGCATCCATATAAAGTAAGCAAAGAATCTAAAATATATGAAGAACTCTTACAAATCAATAAAAGACAGACAATTAATTAAAAAGTAGGTGAAAAGGGGACTTCACAAGAAAAGATATTTCAATGGCCAGTAAACATGTGAACATGATCAACCTTATTAGTAATCAAGGAAATGAAAACTAAAATCACAATGAAACACCACTACACATCTACCAGAGTAACTAAAACTCACAAGATTGGTAATAGCAAGTGGTGGCAAGGTCGCACAGTCACTGGAACACCCAGACATTGCTGATGGGACTGTACTTTGGTACAATTACTTGGAAAACAGCTTGGTATTACCTGCTAAACTTAAACTTACATATATTCCATGACCCAGCAGTTTCAATCCCAAGTAAATATCCAGCAGAAATATACACATGTGCATCAAAAGACATGTACAGGCCGGGCATGGTGGCATGCGCCTGTAATCCCAGTAACTTGGGAGGCTGAGGCAGGAGAATTTCTTGAACCCAGGAGGTAGAGGTTACGCTGAGCTGAGATCACACCACTGCACTCCAGCCTAGGTGCGCGACAAAGCGAGACTCCATCTCAAAAAAAAAAAAAAGACATGTACAGGGATGTTCATAGTAACATTATTTATAATAACCCCAAAGCGAAAACAATCCAAATTCTAACAGTAGAATAGACAGATGAATGGGGTGTATTTGTACAGTGGTAAACTATACAGCAATGAAAATAAATTACAGCAGGATGCAACAATGGGTGACTCTCATGTATATAATAGTGATCAAAACAAGTCAAACACAAAATAATATATAGTATGAGTCTATTTATATAAAGTCCCAAAATAGGCAATATTATCTATAATCTTAGAAGCCAGAATAAGAGTAACCTCTGGATAAAAATAAGCCTCCAGAAGTAGAAAGAGAGTAGTGAGCAGGAGGAGGGGGCAAGAAGAGAGCGTTTCGGATGCTAGAGGTGTTTTATTTCCCACTCTGGGTGATGGCTCCCTAGGTGTCTGTTGCATGATAATTTGTGGAACTATATAGTTTCGTGTTTTGTGTGTATTTCCGTATGAGTGTTATACTTCAATTGAAAAAACGCTTTAAAGAAAAATAAGCATAATGTCCAGGCTAAACTAGAAAGAGTTTAAGCCCTCGGCTGCATAGGTAGATTGAAAAGGAAGGGTCAAAGGAACTTTGTGAAGGGAGGATAAATTAATGAAAACAAGGGTGTACTTCAAATAGCAAATTCACAGAAAATGGAACTTATTTTTTACAAAGTCAACACTCAACTTCCTTTTTTGTTGTTGTTGTCTTCATAAATCATGCAAAGCAGGCTGCCTGCCTTGGCAGTTTCATGCTAAAATTGCTCCACATACACACTCACGTGTCCTCCCCTATTTGAAGGTAAACAAGTCTCAGCCAAGACAAAATTGTAAAAGTTTGTAGGGTATTTCTTTTGTCTCCAGTTTCTTTCTGTAGCTTTGGTGTATTTTCATGTTCACTGGGCTTGCAGTCAGAACCTCAGGTACAAGTTCAAACTAAATATCTCTTGTTTCATAGTCACTGGTCCTGGGAATAGTTACTTGACAGCTCCAAGCCTCAGTTTCCTTTTGTTTGCACAACAGGAAGAATACAAATGCCTGCCTCCCAGAATTGTGAACAGTAAGTGACACAAAGCATACACACACGCACACACACACACACACACGCACACTCTCTTCAAACCTCAAGGTGTACACCTGAAAGGGACTGCTCTCCCTCCCCTCCCATCTCCTTGACAATGCTCATTTCAGGTGTTGACTCTTTTAACCCCACCCCCACCCCCCGTATCATAGCAGGGAAGAATCTGATATCAGTAATTTATATTCCAAGGATTGATTGATTATTCTCCAACTGGAGCTCAGCCAGGCGTTTGCATTTTATGCCTTTTATTCCTAATTGTGGCATGAAAGTCTTTTTCCCTTGTTAAAAGAATCTGAGACATCAGCAAGAAGGTGGAGAGCTCCGGGGGCAGGGAGGGGAAGCTTGAAATCACATTAGCCAGATTCTGCTGTTCTGAAGGTGAATCTGATTGAGCCCTTTTCAAGTGACTTTTATTTTGCTGGAGATGGAGTGTAGTCAGAGGGACTGCCCCATTAAATGGCCCCTGCTCTGGTAGACTGGGTCAGGGAGAAGGCATGCAGTCATCTGAGGATATTGAAGTCCCAAGCCATGTAGATGATAAAAGAAAGTGAATCCCTCAGCCACTATTTTTAGGACCCAAAGCCTGCCTCACTCCGAGGGACGGCAGCTACGGTCCTGCCCTCCTACCACCCCTGACACCCCTTCTGGTTTGAATTCAGCTCTATCTTCTCCTCCAATTCTCCTAAACTTCACCTAATCACTGCCACCCCTTCCGTCTGTCCCATGCAACCCCAAGGACATTCAGCGTCATTTTATTTCACTTTTAAAGACTGTTCCTACCTTAAGCTCTCTCACCTGGTAGCCTAACATTTATTCCTAGACCTCATTTATAAAGTCTACATTTGGTTATAATATTTCAGAAATATGTTTTTGTAATATTTCTCCTTGGTTAACCAAGATGTTGCTGTCCTGAATATGTTTAAAAGAAAAAGGAAGTTGAAACAATACAGGAAGCTCAAGAAGTACTGGCAGGATGAATAGGTGCAAATTGCTAAGTACGCAAGGATGGCTTAAAGGGCGTATTGTCTGACCAGAAAAACCCAACTAGGTAGAGAGAGGGGAACTCTCAAGATCTTGTGTAGTCCAACAAAAAGTGTCTGAAGATATGACTTGGATAAATAGGTGCTGGGCTGAAACCAAGGGAGGCAGACTTTCCAAGATGGGATTCAGGTGGCTGCAAAGGGAGTTGTTTGACTCAGCACTGAGAGGCAGAACTTGGGCAGCCAGCAAGAAATGTTGGAGTTAACCAGACATCCAACTAAAGGAATACTATTGTGAAATAAGGCAGATGAGCTTGTTGAGCCCCTGGTTTCAGAAATGAGGAGATACACCTGTAATGGATCCATCTAACTATAGCTTGGCCTGAAGAGGAGCTCACACCAGAGAGGTCATCTTGCACATGAAGTGTCTGGCTGAGCGTGGCAGAGCAGTAAGGAGGCAGGTAGGTCCAGAGCCTGCCTCCAAGACTTCAGAGAAAAGACAGGAGAAGCCCAATCCTCTGTGAGGTGTGAAATGTGGAGTGAAATGTACAGGGCACTGTCAACTTTGTTGTTGGAGGAGGTGGCTGTTTATTGCCTTAATGAGAAAGTGTAGCAGATCTACTCATCTCAGAATTGTTCCTGCAAATTCACATTTTCCCCTACAACCCACAGAATATCTCTCCTTTCTCTTTTATGCCCTTTATAATACACACCTGACCTCTCAGATCCCACCTTCCAGTTCAGGCCTCCTCCCCTTCAGAATATAAGAAGTAGAGGCATCTTTTCCAAGTCATCATGTTGGATGAAAATGGCTTCTTGCTACATTCACATTAAAATTTGAAAATGGAAAAGAAAAAGAGAGGAGAAAAAGTAGCTAAATTAGCAATGTTCACTCAGCATGATTTTGCTTTAATCCAGGCCTGTGAGCTTACCAGGGCTCAGAATAAACGAAAGCAGATGCGTCCATCACACGAGCAGATATATTACTACTAATCCGAGACAAGACGACAAAAACACATCACGCCTGGACCCCACACTGTTTCCATCTTAATCCGCCTCTAATTGCACTGGGCATGCTGCCTGCACACCTCTGTCCTCTGATGCTCCTCTGGTTCCACTCACTTCCTGGAGTTGGCCAGCGCCAAAGGGGCCCTTTTTTCTGGAGCAGAGTTGGCATCTGGGATTTGTGTGTGTCTTGGAGAACAGGATGATGCAGCTAGTGTGGCAAGAACAGGACTCAGCCAAGGGCCAAGAGGTGTGGTTCAGCAGCAGGAGAGGGTTAGATGAGACAGTTTATGTGAAAGTACCTAAAGCAACCTTGGCACATAGTAAAACTCAGTAAATGCTACCTTCTCCAAATAGGAGCTACCATTATTCGCTGCCTACTGTGTGTCATGCACATTTTCTAAAATGTAAGCAATGCTTGCTAACTGTAAAAATAAAAAAGTCTAACACTAGAGAAGTTTATAATCAAAGAGTAAAAATTTCCTGGTTTTGCACACCTTCCCCCCAATGCCACTTCTCAGGGATAATCATTGTGGGGAAAAAAAATATATATATATACATATATATACACACACACACACATACACACATATACACACACACAGACATATACACACACATACACACACACTCTGATATATATAGATGTATAAAATATATAAATATATATTTTAACAATCTAGGTGTATTATATAATAAATAATATTAATGTGTAATATATATTCTATATAAGCTTATAACTGTGTTTGTACATATGTATATGTATATACACATGTATATGTGTATACATGCATGAGTGTTTTTGTATATTGCTTTCATATTATATATACTACTCAGCAACTTTTTCAAAATTTAATGTTAAGGGGCTTCAAGGTGGCTGACTAGAGTCATCTGGTAAACGCCTTTTCCACAAAGAAGAACCAAATAGTGAGTAGATAATCACACTTCAAACAGATCATCAAAGAGAGAGCACTGGAATTCAATACAGAAGTAACAGAAAACACTTACAGCAAGGAAAAGAGTGGGAAGCAAGGCAGACTGCTCAGTATGATTGGCTGAGAGTCTGGAGAGGCTCTCTAATGCAGGGAAAGAGTAAGCAAGTGACCTCCAGTGATGTACATTCCAACCATGGACTCCTGCATCTTAGCTACAGGAAAACCCCTAGACCCTCACAGGCCCTGTGACTAACATAGGAAGCTGCCTGAAGACCATGTGAAGGTATTACTCCAGAGAGGGAGCTCATGCTAGGGCTCACCCCTTTCTCTCATGAAGCCATAAGCAGTTACAGCAAGGTGCCATATTAAAATCCCAGCCCCCACAACACTGCATCCTGTCCAGGGGTCCAGTAGCTCCTGCATCTCCACATCTCTGGAGCCCAATTTATATTCCTTACCTGCAGCCACTGCTGCAGCTGGCTGCTGCCTCCAGAGCTAAAGCACTAGCCATTGGCAAAGATCCTGCTGCCACCAGCAGCAAAGTTGCCATGCATTTTCACATGCCTCAAATACAAACTCCCCGACTCGCAGCAGCTGCTGCTGCAGGCTATAGCAGCTGCGGCCAAAGCATAAATAAAGTGCATATTTCTCAGCTGCCTGCATATGATTGCTGCCACTGAGAGCAACACTGCCCTCACCAGTAGCAGGGCTGCAGTACAGCTGCTGCCACACCCACCTAAACAGTTTGCCTTGGGCCTGGGAGATGACCTCATCTTGGCCTACCACGGACAGCACCTGCATGTACCACCAGTGGTCCTGAGGACAGATTTGCCTGGCCTGGTTCCATTTTCTCAGCTCACAAATATGCCATCCAGGGGCCTGGGGACTATCCAGCCTGATCCACCATCCTTGGCACCTGAGCAGTCTTTCTGGGGGTCTGAAGTTGGGATCACCTAGCCTTCTGCTACCACCAGAGCAGGCACCCCCCTACATGTGACACCTCCAGGCCTGGGGACTAGGCCACCTAGTCCATCACAGCTACTGCCAACACCAGTGCAGACTGCTTAGGACCCAGATTTTTGGCCTACCACTGCTACCTACTTCACCCATGCCCTAACAGCACCTGAGTAGGTTGTCTGGAAGCCCAAGAATCAGCTGACCTGAACCTGCTAACATCAGTGGCAGAATATGCCACCCTGAAGCCTAAGGACAGGCACGCTCAGCTTGCCACTGCCACTACTGGGGCCCAAGGAGAGGCCCACCTGGTATCCCTATCCCCAGAAAACATCACTACATCCTTCGTCAACAACCACACCCTAAGCCACTGAGGAAATCACAGAAACCACTGATGCTGTTTACAGCCAAATAAATAATATGAACACTACACTACTGCATATACCCAGAATCAAAGCCAAAATGCCTTATCCAACTGAAATCATAGATACATCTTTATGAAAAATTGTTCCCTACAAAAGAAAAATTTTTAAAAATTCAAAAAGCAACTATTACACCAGATGCACAGATATCAACATAAGGACACAAGAAACATAAAAAAGCAAGGAAATATGACACTTCCAACGGAACATAATAATTCTCCAGCAACCAGGTTCCAATCAAAAAGAAATTTATGAAAACCTGGACAAGTAATTTAAAGTAATGATATTAAAGAAGCTCAGTAAGATAAAACAGAACACATAAAAACAATACCTCAGAAAAACAATTCAGGTTATGAATGAGCAGCTTAGCAAAGAAATAAATATCATTAAAAAGTGCCAAACAGAAATTCTGGAACTGAAGAATTCATTAAAAAAATACAAAATAAATTTGCAAGCTTCAACAATGGAGTAAGTCAAGCAGAGTAAAGAATTTAAAACTTGAAAACACATCTTTTGAAATAACTCAGTCAGCCAAAAATTAAAAAAAAGAATAAAAAACAATGAACAAATCCTATATGACACTTGGGACACCATAAAGCAATTAAATATATAAATATTTGGTGTCCCAGAGGTAAAGGAAAAGAAAAGTTAGAAAATTTATTTAATGAAATAATAGCTGAAAACTTCCCAAGCCTAGCAAGAGATTTAGACATCCAGGAAACATAGAGTTTTCCAAACTGAAACAATGCAAAAAGTCTCTGTGGGACATTATAATCAAGCTGTTAGAAGTTAGAGACAAAGAGATAATTTTAAAACCAACAAGAGAAAAGCAGTTAGGTCACTTATAAGGGAATCCCCATCAGACTAACAGATTTCTCAGCAGAAACATTAAAGGCCAAGAGACAATGGAATAATATATTGAAAATGCTTTAAGAAAAAACAAAAACAAAAAAACGCTAGACAAAGATACTATATCCAGCAAAGTTATCCTTCATAAGTGAAGAAATAGTCTTTCCCAGACAAGCATAAACTAAGAGAATTTATCACTACTAGACCAGCCATACAAAAAATACTTAAGGGAGGCCTACACCTGAAAGTAAAGGAACACTATCTACCATTATGAAAATGCATGAATGTATAAAACCTACTGGTAGAACAAACACACAAATAAGGAAAAAAGTGAAATGTTACCACAACAGAAAACCACCAAACCACAATTGTAAACAATAAGAGAGATAGAAATAAACAAAGGATATACAAAACAACCAGAAATCAATTAATCAAACGACAAGAATAAGCCCTTACACAGCAAAAATAACCGTGATTTTAAAAAGATCCAATATTATGCTGCCTACAAGAAATTAATCTTAACTATAAAGACACATACAGAGTGAAAGTAAAGAAATAGAAAAAGATATTCCATATAAACAGAAACCAAAAGCAAGCAGGAGTAACTATACTTATATCAGATAAAAGAGAATTTAAGTCAAAAACAGTAAAGAGACAAATAAGGTCATTATAACGATAGGATATAACAATTCTAAACATATGCACCCAACAATGGAGCATCCAGATATATAAAACATATATTATTAGATGTAAAGGGAGAGATAGGCTGTAATAAAATAGTAGTTAGGGACTTTACCACCCCAGTCTAAGCATTAGACAGATTCTCTATACAGAAAATTAAGATAGAAACATTGGATTTAAACTGCACCTTAGACCATGTAAACTTAACATACATTTATAGAACATTTCATGCAATAACTACAGGATACACATTTTTCTCAATGCATGGAATGTTCTTCAAAATAAACCATATATTAGGACACAAAAAAGTCTCAACAAATTTTTAAAAATCAGTCATATAAAGCATCTTATCAGATAACAATGGATTAAAACTAGAAATTAATAATAAGAGGAACTTGGAAAACTGTAAAAATACGTGGAAATTAAACAACATTATTCTGAATAGCCACTGGGTCAATGAAGACATTAAGGAGGAAATTAAATAATTTATTGAAACAACTGAAGATTGAAACACAATATGCCAAAACCTGTGGACTATAGTAAAAGCAGTGCTAAGAGTAAACTTTACAGCAATATACACTTACATCGAAAAAGTTAAAAAATTATAAATAATTTAATTATGCATCTCAAGGAACTAGAAAAGCAAGAATAAAACTCAAAATTCATAGAAGAAAAAAATAATAAAGATCAGAACAGAAGTAAATGAAATAGAGACTAAAATAATACGAAGAATCAACAAAACTAAAAGTTGTTTTTGAAAAGGTAAACAAAATCAATAAACTGTTAGCTAGGCTAAGAAAAATAGAGAATACCCAAATAAACAAAATCAGAAATGAAAAAGAAGACATTACAACTGATACCACAGAAATACAAAAGATTTTCAGAGACTACTATGAACAACTACACACCACTAAACTGAAAAACCTAAGGAAAATGAATACATTCCTGAAAACATACAACCTACCAAAGTTGAATCAGAAAGAAATGGAAAACTAGAACAGACCAGTAAGTAATGAAATCAAAGCAGTAATAAAAAGTCTCCCAACAAAAGGATTCCCTGTTTAATAAATGGTGCTGGAAAAACTGGCTAGCCATATGCAGAAAACAGAAACTGAACCCCTTCCTTACACGTTATACAAAAATTAACTCAAGGTGGATTAAAGACTTAAATGTAAAACCCAAAACCATAAAAACCCTAGAAGAAAACCTAGGCAATACCATTCAGGACATAGGCATGGGGAAAGATTTTACGATAAAATTACCAAAAGCACCTGCAACAAAAGCTAAAATTGACAAATGGGGTCTAATTAAACTAAAGAGCTTCTGCACAGCAAAAGAAACTATCATCAGAGGAAACAGGCAACCTACAGAATGAGAGAAGATTTTTGCAATCTACCCATCTAACAAAGGTCTAATATCCAGAATTTACAAGGAACTTAAACAAATTTACAAGAAAAATACAAACAATGCCATCAAAAATTGGGCAAAGGACATAAACAGACCCTTCTCAAAAGAAGACATTTATGCAGCCAGCAAACACGAAGAAAAGTTCAACATATCTGATAATTAGAGAAATGCAAATCAAAACCACAATGAGACACCATCTCACCCCAGTCAGAATGGCGATTATTAAAGTCAAGAAACAACAGATGCTGGCAAGGCTGTGAAGAAATAAAAATGCTTTCACGTTGTTTGTGGGAATGTAAATTAGTTCAACCATTGTGGAAGACAATGTGGTGATTCCTCAAGGATCTAGGACCAGAAATACCATTTGATGCAGCAATCTCATTACTGGGTATATACCCAAAGAAATAGAAATTATTCTATTATAAAGATACATGCACACATATGTTTATTGCAGCACTATTCACAACAGCAAAGACATGGAACCAATTCAAGTTGCCATCAATGATAGCCTGGATAAAGAAAATGTGGTACATAGACACCATGGAATACTATGCAGCCACAAAAAGGAATGAGATCATGTTCTTGCAGGGACACGGATCAAGCTGGATGCCATCATCTTCAGTAAACTAACACAGGAACAGAAAACCAAACACTGCATATTCTCACTCATAAGTGGGAGTTGAACAATGAGAACACATGGACACAGGAGGGGAACAACACACACCAGGGCCTGTTGGGGGTTGGGGGTAAGGGAAAGAATACAAATAGCTAATGTATGCGGGGCTTAAAACCTAGATGACAGGATAGGTTCAACAAACTACCATGGCTCACATATACCTATATAGCAAAAAAAACGTGCACATTCTGCACATGCATCCTGGAACTTAAAGTGAAATTAAAAATAAATAAATAAATAATTTTTAGAAAGAGAAAATTACCATTAAAAAAAGTCTCCCAACAAATAAAAGTCCAGGACCTGATGGCTTCATTGCCAAATTCTGCCAAACTTTCTAATAAGAACTAGCACCAATCCTCCTGAAATTATTCCAAAAAATTGAAGAGGAGGGAGTTCTCTCTAAATGAAGACAGCATTACCTTGATACCAAAACCAGACAATGACACAATAAAAAAGAAAACTACAAGCCAATATCGCTGATGAACATACATGCAAAAATCCTCAACAAAATACTAACAAACTGAATCCAACATCACCTCAAAGAGAAAATACTCAATAATCAAGTAGAATTTATTTCAAAGATGAAAGAATAGTTTGAAGTATGCAAATCACGCAAATCAATAAATGTCATACATCACATCAACAGAATGAAGGACAAAAACATATGCCAACTCAAAAGGCACAGAGAAAGTATGGGATAAAATTTAACATTCTTCCTGATGTTAAAAAAAAAAAAGAAAAACAAAACAAAACAAAAAACTCTTAACAAATTAGTCATTGAAGAAACATACCTCAACATAATAAAGATCATATATGACAAATCCATAACTAATATTATGCCAAATGGGGAAAAGCTGAAAGCCTTTCCTCTAAGAACTGGAACAAGATAAAGATACTCACTTTCACTACCTCTATTCAACATAGTACTTGAAGTCCTAGCCAGAATAATCAGGCAAGAGAAAAAAATAAAAGGCATCCAAACTGAAGAAAACAAAACAATGTCAAATTGTCTCTCTTTGCACTTGACATGATCGTATGTCTACAAAACGTGAAGACTCTACCAAAAAAGACTCTCGTATTTGATAAATTCAGCAAAGTTGTAGCATAAAAAATCAACATATGAAAATCAGTACCATTTCTATACATTAATAATGGACTAGCTGAGAAAGAAATTAAGAAGGCAATCCCATTTACAATTTCTACAAAAAATAAAATACCTAGAAACACACTTAACTAAGGCAATGAAAGACCTCTACAGGGAAAACTACAAAACACTGATGAAAGAAATTTTAGAGGACACACATGGAAAGACAATTCATACTCATGGATTGGAAGGATTAATACCATTAAAATGACCATACTGCCCAAAGCAATCTATAGACTCAATGCAATCCCTATCAAAATACCAATGTCACTTCTCACAGAAATAGAAAAAATTATTCTAACATTTACATGGAACCAAAAAATAGTCTGAATAGCAAAAGCAATCATGAGCAAAAAGGACAAAGCTGGAGGCATCACACTACCTCACTTCAAAATACACTGCAAGGCTAAAGTAAACCAAAAGCATGGCATTGGTATAAAAACAGACACTGACCAATGGAACAAAATAGAGAACACAGAAATATATCCATGAATTTACAGTCAACTGATTTTTAACAAAGGTGCCAAGAACATACATTGGAAAATGGACACCCCCTTCAATAAGTGGTGCTGGGAAAATTGGATACTCATGTGCAGAAGAATAGCACTGGATCTCTATCTCTCACCATACACAAAATCCAAGTGAAGATAAATTAAAGATTTCAAACATGAAATCCAAAACTATTAAATACTACATAAAAACCATGGAAGAAACACTTAGGGCATTGGTCTAGACAAATATTTTATAGCTAAGACCTTGAGAGCATAGGCAACAAAAACAAAAATAGAGAAATGGAACAATATTAAACTAAAAATCTTCTACACAGCAAAGGAAACAATCAGCAAAGTCAAGAAACAATTCTGTCGAATGAGAGAAAATATTGGCAAACTATTCATTCTACAAGGCACTAGTATCCAGAAAATATAAGAAACTCAAACATCTCAACAACAACAAAACACAAATAATCCCATTTTAAAAATGGATAAGAACATTAAGAGACATTTTTCAAAAAAAAAAAAACCAAACATACAAATTGCCAACAGGTATATAAAAATTGCTCAACCTCACTAATCATCAGAAAAGTGCAAACAAAAATCACAATGAGGTATCATCTTACCTCAGTTTCAATGGCTATCATTAAAAAGACAAAAAATAACAGATGCTGGGGAGGATGCAGAGAAAAGGTAACTCTTATACACTGTTGGTGAGAATGTAAATTAGTACAGTCACTATGAAAAACAGTATGAAGATTTCTCAAAAAACTAAAAATGGGAGTGTCATGTCATTATCAATTCCACTACTGGACATGTACCCAAAGGAAAATAAATCAGTATGACAAAAGGATACCTGCACTATCATGTTTATTGCAGCACTATTCACAATAGCAAAGATATGGGACCAACCTAGATGCCCATCAATAGACAAATGGAATAAAAACATATTTATATACAATGGAATTCTATTTGGCCTTACAGAAGAGCAAAATTTGCAGCAACATGGATGGAACTGGAACTCATTATGTTACGTGAAATAAGCCAGGAACAGAAAGACAAATACGACATGCTTTTACTCGTATGTGGGAGCTAAGGAAGTTGGTACCATGAAGGTAGGAATAGAATGAGAAATACCAGAGTCTGTGAAGGGTGTGTGTTGGATGCGGCATGGTGGGAAACAGAGGTTGGTTAATCGGTACAAAAATACAGTTAGAGAGAAGGAATAAGTCTAATGTTTGATAGCAGAGTAGAGTGACTATCGTTAACAAAAATGTATTGTATATTTCAAAATAGTTAGAAGAGAGGACTTAAAGTGTTCCCAGCACATAGAAATGAGAAATACTCAAGATGACGGACAAACTTAAATATCCTGACTTGATCATTACATTTTGTGTGCATGTAACAAAATATAGCACGCACCTGATAACTATGTACAAATATTTGTGTCAATAAAAAAGTAACGTCAACAATTTTCTATAACAATGCCCATAGATATATTTTACTGTTTTAACTACTGTATAGTATTCCATTGAGTCAATGAATCACAGCTTATTATTTTTAATTATGGGGCATGAATTTCACAGTCACGTACAGGATTATGCAGAAAATATTGACCTTCTTTTTCCATAACTCAAATTAATCTATATTTCAGTTCACCATTCTGTCTGGAGACAGAAAACATAATTGTGTCAGTTCCTAAAAAACTCAACTTACCTCAGGGTTTGCTCAGTCATTTTAGACTCAAACTCAGTCAACTGGAATTTCTTTCTTTGGAACCCTTCTCCCCAGAGTGGCATATACATTCTGGGGCTCCTGTGGCATCATGGTGGGCACAGAGCCTCTGGTCTGTGGCCCGCCTTGATTCTACACCCATCGAATTGAACCTTATCTCTCTGGATGTTCATCAACATCTTGCCCACTGATAGCTGTCCAGATGTCCTTACTGGGTCATGGTTCCCCTTTATGGACATTCAGACTCCTGTGCTCTTCCATGCTGGCTGCTGCCTCAGGCCCTCTGTCAGGTGGGAGTCAGCCCTGCTGCCATTTCCACCCTGCTGCTGCCAAACCCATTATACTAGCTCAGGAAAATTTCCTCTGCCACCTCAAAGGCTGCCCTGGGCAGAGAGCACCTGTTCTCTCTTCTCACAGATCCTCCAATCCTATCTGAGGTTTTTGCCATAACATCCTGTGTTCTGTGTATGAAGCCCCTGTTCTGAAACTTCCACCACTAGCTCTCACCTGCTGTCCTCTCTGCCATTCTCTGGGGCTGCCATAGGCTCTCTTAGAACTTTTCAGGAAATACTGTCTTAACAATTATTTCTTCCCTGGTTACCACCATATCAGTAAATAATATCGTCATGTATTGCATAACAATGTTTCTGACAATGATTGTATATATAACCGTGGTCCCATAAAATCATAATACCGTGTTTTCACTGTAGTCTTTATTTTTGGTTTGCTTTGTTTTTTATTTTAATAGAGATGGGGTTTTGCCATGTTGCCCAGGCTGGTCTTGAACTTAACCTATCCTCCCACATTGGCCTCCCAAAGTGCTGGGATTGTCAGGTGTGAGCCACCATGCCTGGCCTACTGTACTTTCTCTATGTGTAGATATGTCTCAATCACAAATACTTATCGTTGTATTATAATTGCCTACAGCATTCAGTACAGTAACACGCTGTACAGATTTGTAGCCTAGAAGCAATAGGCTATCCCATATAGCCTAGGAGTGTAGCAGGCTATACTATCGAGAGGTTTGCGTTACTACACTTCTAGGATGTTCACCAAATGACAAAATTGCCTGCTAATGCATTTGTTACGAGATGCATAAATGTGCATATACTTTTTATTTTGAATTATCACACTTACCAGGATCTATTAACCACCCTCCGATATGAATGATTAGGATTTCATCACTCTTAAACTACCCACATCCTTTCTCCCACTTCACCCCTCAACTTTTATTGTTACATATTTTTATGCTTTCTACTGGCTGCTTTTCTGACTAGATAATGTTCTTAGACATCTCATTCTTGATTTATTAGACACCATTTATTGACTCCATGTTGTGAAAGATGGGAATAATACTCCTCCTCACTCCTTACTCCTTCTACTTTTTCTTCTCCCTACACTTCCCAAGTTTTGTTAATTATATTATTATTTTAATGTTATCAAAGCAAGCAACAGTTAAATTCCATTCTGTAACCATACTTCAGTTGTTTTTGCTTTTTTATGTGTTCTTTTATTAAACAAGTTGGTTCTAAAATTGAAATCAGAAGGTCACATTTACAATATTAAGGTTATGGGAATAATATTTTAGCGGAACCAAGTTGGGTGATCAGGACCAGAGAATAGGTTATATAACCAAGTATGAAAGTCTAAGACATCCTGTGCTACTTTCTTTCCACTTCACTTCTTTGAGTCATAATTATGCCACTTCTAAGGATAATACCATTATTTTTTTCATCATGCGATGTCCTCTTTCTTGGTTATTTTTTATTTTGCTGATTGGCCTGTTGAGTATTATTTTTATTAAGCATGCATGATCTTGCCTGTCTAAAAGGCTGTGTTCCATCCTAACAATTGAATGAGTTTGCCTGGTTGTAGAATTCTAGGTTCAAAATGTTTCCCCTTAGAATTTCAGATATTCTGAAACATTCAGATAGTTCCCCCTCAGAGATGCCTCCAATACATTTTAACATCCAGAGCTGCTAATAAGAAGTCTGATACCAATCTTTTTCTAATTCTTTTTTTAGGTAATCTTATATTTTCTCTGTGTAGTTCTGGAATTTTTGTTTTTTCACTTAGCCACAACTAAAATGTCATCAGATGTTGAGGTATGCGTCTTCCCTTCCTCCATCTCTTTTAAAACAAGAAATATGCCTTACATATGGTAAAACGTTCAAATCTTAAGGGTGACTTAAGATTCTTGTGCCTTACGCAACACATAATCCAACCCATTTAATCACAACCCAGATCAGAATGTGGAAAATTTCTAGTAGTGTAGAAGGCTTCCTTAACTTTCCTTCTGTCATTCTACCACTAGGCAAGACTACTTGATCTGTACCAACATATATTATTTTTGACTATACGTAACTGCAATAAAAAGTACGCAGTCCTTTGTGCCTGACTGCTTTAACTTAACATTATGTCAGTAAGATTTTTCTGTGTTGTGTGTGTAAGTAGTTTGCTTTTTGTCCATTGCTATGTAATATTCCATTTTACAGATGTACCACAGTTTATTTACCCAGTCACCTATTGCTGGGTATTTAGGTTGCTTCCAGTTTGGGAATAGGAGTAAACCTGCAATGAACATTTTTATACATATGTGTTCGTGAACATAAGCACTCACTTTTGTTGGATATAGATTTAGAGATGCAGTTGCTAGATCACGGGGTAAACAGACGATAAGTATTGCCAAATATTTCTGTAGTGCTGATTCACCCACCAACAATATAAGATAATTTCACATGCTCTACATCCTTGCTAAGGCTTGGCAATGTTATATTCTTTTTTAATTTTAGCCATTCTGATGGAAATGTAGTGAAAACTTTTGTGGTTTGATTTGTAGTTTTTGATAACTAATGATGCTCAATCCTTTGTCATGTGCTTATTCACCATTTGTGTATCTTTTTGTGAAATGCTTGAGGTTTATGTCTTCTGCCCACTTATAAAATTTAGATTGTCTGCTTCTAATTGATTTGTAGGGGTTCCTAATATATTCAGAATATTAGTTTTTTGCTGAATGTTGTATTCCAAACTTTTTCTTACAGGTGAGGCTTGCCTCTTGCCTTTTTTTTTTTTTTTTTTTTTTTTTTTTTTTTTTTTATTCTTTTCCTTTTTCCCCGGCTGGGGGGCAATGGGATGATCCTGGCTCACTGCAACCTCTGCCTCCTGGGTTCAAGTGATTCTCCTGTCTCAGTCTCCTAAGTAGCTGGGATTACAGGTATGCATCACCATGCCGGGCTAATTTTTGTGTTTTTAGTAGAGATGGGGTTTCACTATGTTGGTCTGGCTGGTCTCAAACTCCTGACCTCAGATGATCCACCCACCTTGGCCTACAAATCGCTTCACTTTTTGATGTTGTCTTTTGGCAAAGAAAAGTTCTTAATTGTAATGAACCCTAACATACTAATGTTCTCTTTTTACATTTCATATTTTTATGTCCTATTCAAGAACTCTTTGACCCAGATACCTGTTTAAGAAGTCATGACCTGGACAAGAATATCTTCAATTTCTTCCCCCATATTATGATTGTTTTATTTTTACATTTATGTCTATAATTCATCACAAATTAATTTTTATCTACATTCTGAATTAGAGATCAAGGTTTATATTTTTCCATGTAGATATGCAATTGTCTCAGCACCATTTATTGAAAATACCATCCTCTTTTCTTTGTGAATTGCAATAGTCTTTGTTAAAAAACAAATGACTATATATATTGCTTTTGCAGGACTGTTTCTAAACTCTGACTTCTATACCATTAGTCTATTATTTATCCATATTCAAATATGACATTGATTACTATAGATCTATAATAAGCATGAAAATCTAGTGGTGTAAATTCTTTAACTTGCTCTTTTTCAATATTGCATTGGATATGTTAGGTAATTTCCATAGCCACATAAATTTTAAATAGGTTTGCTGATTTCTACCAAAAACAAAAATTAAAGTGAGGATTTGTAGTGCATCTATACCTCAGTTTAGACAGATTTGATGTCAATAATATTGAGTCTTCCAGTCCATGAACATGATATGTACTTTCATTTATTTAGACTCACTTAAATTTCTCTTTGTAATTTTCAGTTTAGAGATCTTGTATAGCGTTCACTGGATTAATTTCCAGGTATTTGCTATTTTTCTGGTATTACTGTAAATTGTTTTTCTTTTAATTTTCTGCTATTTTTGCAAATGTATGAACATTTAATTGAGTTTTGTATATATAACTGGTATCTAGTAAACTTGCTTAAAGTATTATACCTAATACATTTAATACATTTTTAAAAATAGATTCTTGGGAATTTTCTACCAATCATGTCATTACTGAATAATGACAATTGTATTTCCTATTTTCCAATATTAGTTGCTTTCACACCTTATTGAAATAAAAAGGACCTCCACTACACTGTTAAATAAAAGTGGTAACTTAAATACACTTGTCTTATTTCCTATCTCAGGGAAAAGCATTCAATATTTTATCATTTAAGTATGATGATAACTGTAGAGTTCTTGTAAACACTCCTAATAGTTTAAGGAAGCACCCTTCTATTTCTAGTTTATGAGGTTTTTTAGAAATTATTATCATGAATGGATACTGAATTCTATCAAATTTTTTCTGAAACTATCAAGATGATCATAATTGTTTTTCTAAAATAAGGTAATTTAGACTGATTAATTTCAAATGTTAAATCACCTTTATATTCCTGGAATAAATTATACTTAATCAGGATATATTATCATTTTACATATTAATGGGTTTATTTGCAATTTCTTGGATGTTGTTTCTGTATACGTTGGAAATAAATTTTTCTTTCTTGCAATGTTTTTGTCGGGTTTTTGGACAAAAGAAATTATAAAATGACTTGGGAAGTGGTCCCTCTTTTTGTATGCTCTGTAAAGCTTGTGTGAGATTGGTATATTTCTTTCTTAAATATTATAAAATTCACCAGTGAAGTCATGTGGGCCTGAAAGTTTCTTTGTGTAAATGCTCACAGTTACTCATTTCATTACTTTAATAAGTATGGAAATATAAAGAGCTTCTATTTCTTCTTAGTTGTATTTTGATAAGTTGTATTTTTCAAGAAATTTATCCGTTTTATTTAAATTGAAAATGATATTGTCATAATAATATCTCCAATATCCCCTCATTATCTTTTTTAACATTTCTAGGAATGTAATAACATTCTCTTTTTCATTTCTGATAATGGTAATTGTGTTTTCTTTCTTTTTGTCATGTTAATACTTACTGTTGGTTTATTAACTTCATTAATTTTTTAAAAGCCAACTTTTTAGCTTTATTGATTTTCTATTTCTATATCTGTATTCCTTGATTGATTCTTATTCTTAAACAAGTTTTCTTTATTTTATTTTCCTGAGGTTTAATTTTACATTATTTTTCTGATTATTGAATTGAAAACTTACATAATGCTTTTTAACCCATTTATGCGTGAGGTTGCAATTTTTTGAATTTTTGCAATCAGACCTTGGCAATGACCTTGAGCAGTAGGATATAAACAACTCCCACATGCTTAGTGTTCTAATAATGGAACACTAGGCATAAATGAGATTTAAGTATTCTGCTTTTCTAATAAATGCATTCAAAGCTATGACTGTTCCTTGAAGCACTGCTTTAGCTGTATTCCACAAATTTGATATGTCATATATTTATTACCATTCAGCTCAAATTATTATCTGATTTCCCTTGTGATTCTTCTTTGAGCCAAGAGAAGCAAGAAGAGTTTCTTAAGAGTGTCTTTTTCCTAAACATTTTCGAGCATTTGAAGTTTTTATAGTTATATTTTTGCTATTGATTTCTACAGTGGTTAGAGGATATACACTGTATGATATCAACCTTTTGGAATTTTTTGAAATTTGCATTTGACTCAGAATGTAACCTATGTTATTAAATTTTCCATGTCTATATTTTTTTAAAGTATATTCTCCAGTTGCTAAAAATAGTGTCAATATTGTCAATTAGGCCATGTTGGCAAATTGTGTTTATGAAATCTATATCCTTACTAATTTTCTGTTTACTTTTTAAATGGGTTACTGAGAAAGATGTGTTAAAATCTCCAACCCTGGCTGATCTACCTCTCATTTCAATTTTGTCTTTATATTTTTTGAAACTGTATTATTGAGTGCACACAAAGTAAGCAATATTTTATTATGATAACCTTTGTCATTATAAAATGTACCTATTTATATCTTACAATTCTTCTTATCTTAAAGTCTACTTTGCCATATTAATATAGTTATACTAGCTTTCTTTGAGTATTTACTTTGAATATTCTTTTCATTTTCAAAATTTAGTGGGCTTTAATGAAAAATATCATTTATAAACAGCACATATATGCGGTTTGTTTATCTATGATGACAACTTTGTCTTTTAATTATACTACTTAATGATTTGCATTTGTGTTATAACTATTTAAAGGTTTTATATTTAGTATAATTACTGACCTAGTCAACTTTAAGTTTGCTCCCTTTTAAATTAATCAAGTTTATATTTCAATTATTCTCCTTTTTTGACTTTCTTAGTTGTATCTTCTTTTATTCATTTATATGGAGATTTTAAAAAATATTCCATATTCTTTTAAATACCGAAGATTGTAATATTCATCTTTCATTTATTATGGTGTATTTAAATTAATACTCATACCACTTTTCAAATATTGCAATAAACATACAACCACTTAACTCCACGGATTCCATCTCACTCCCTTTATGCTATTACTATCCTGTAGTTTACCTTTATATATATACACATTTTTTGTGAGATGGAGTTTTGCTCTGTCACCCAGGCTGGAGTGCGATGGCATGATCTTGGCTCACAGCAACCTCTGCCTCCCAGGTTCAAGCAATTCTCCTGCCTCAGCTCCTGAGTAGCTGAGATTACAGGCACCCGCCACCATGCCCGGCTAATTTTTGTATTTTTACTAGAGATGGGGTTTCACCATGCTGGTCAGGCTGGTCTTGAACTCCTGACCTTGTGATCGCCCAGCCTCAGCCTCCCAAAGTGCTGGGATTACAGACATGAGCCATTACGTCTGGCCTATATATGTTTTAAATTTGACATCCTTATTACTGTTGTTTCTAAAAGTCAATCTTTTTATTTACTCATTATTTTCTTTATTTTTTTTTATTGCTTTCTAATGTTTTGGGCTTCCACCTGATCACTTTCTTCAGCCTTTTATTTTCATTCAGTATTTATTATAGTATAGGTCTGCTGACAATGAATTCTTTCAGTATTTTAAATGGAAACATCTTTATTTTGTTCACATTTTTAAAGAATATTTGGGATGGAGTATATTATTCTAAGTTGGCTGTTCTATTTATTGGTTTTAGCATTTCAAATAAGTCATTTCAATATCTTCTGACTTTTATAGTATATGTTTAAAAAATCAGCAGTCTTATTGTTGCTCCTTTGTAGGTAATATGTCTTTTGTCTCTAAATTTTTTAAAATATTCTGCTTGCCTTTGACTTTTAGCATTTTTACTATTATGCATCTAGATGTAGGTATTTTTAATATTTTTCTTCTACTTGATTTTTTGAATTTAGAGGTTGATGTCTCTCATCAGATTTGGAAAATTATCCCTTGTTATTTCTTCAAATATTGCTTCTATTCCATTAAGTCCTCACTTCTGGCATATCAAATACATATCTATTACATATCTTTAGATTATATTCCACATGTCTCTTACACCCTTTTAAAACCACTCTTGTGCCAGGAGATGACTTCTAGACTTTTGCAAAACAAACAAACAAACAGAAAACAAAGCTCAAGTAAATAAAGGTGGCTTTACTGATTCAAGAAGACAGATAGGATTTTTGGGAAGCCAACATAGCAGGAATGTCCAGAGCACAGTACTGGAGAGGAGAGAGCTATCAAGAAGGAGAGCTTCAAAAATCTGCAGAGAGACATTCTTTCTCAGCTGAATACTAATTGTACGTACATTAAAGGAAATTCTATGAGGGTGGGGAAATTATGAGTTCTAGGTTTCTGAAAGCTAAAAAACTTCCAGAAATCCTACAGGGATTGGAGACATTCAAATTATGACCAGTAAGAGTGGGGAGACCTTTTTTTTTTTTTTTTTTTTTGAGACGGAGTCTCGCTCTGTTGCCCAGGCTTTTTAAACACCCAGAATATTAAGTAGAGTCCCCCAGAGTCATGTTTTGCTAATAGGTAGACTAAAGATAACTACAGATTAAAGGCTGTACATGTAAAACTCTTTAAAAAGCCTCAAAAGGATCAAGCTGGTTAACAACTAATTTAGTTCCCCCCGCCCCCGAGAAAAATTGATTGATACTCCTTAATAACAAAATCCAGATATTCAACAGCATAACAATCACAATGTCTAACATCCAATCAAAATTAAATACCAAGAAGGAAGATGATGCACCGCATAATTAAGAGAAATTTAATAACAAGAAGCAGGATAATGCAACCCACAGTCAACAGAGAAATCAGTTGACAGAATCAAAAATAATAAAAATGATAGAACCAGCAAACAATTTAAAACACTTTAAAAAAACCCTTAGGAATTTAAAGGAAACAATCATAATTAGGAAATTAATTGAAACCATAAAATATAATCAAATTGAACATTAAGATATAAAAAAGAAAATATCTGGAAAAGACTCACTGAAATATATACGTTGAATCGATTTCCAACATGATAATACAATGAGGAAATCAACATTTTTCAACATATGATGCTGGAACAACTGGGTATCTGTTTGGATAAAAACAAATCTCAGCTCTTATCTCACAACACAAATAAATATTCACTTAAAATAGATTATAAAAGCACAAATTACAAAAGAAAAATATATATAAATATGACTCCATCAGAACTTAAAACTGTTCTACAGAAGACTCTATTATATAAAGAAAAAGATAAGCCACAGACTGGCAATAGTTGCAATACTGCAATTCACAATAAATATCTGTGAAAATACTTGTGTCCAGAGTGTATTAAAAAACTCATAACATGATAATATGAACAAAATGGTTCAATTTTAAAACATGGGCAAATGTTCAAACAGACCTTCATAAAGGAAGAAATACAAAGGTCAATAACACTTGAAAAGATATTCAATATAATTAGTCATCAGAGAAATGCAAATTAAAACGTTACCGAGGTAATATTATACATCCATTAGGGCAGCTGAAATGTAAAAGTCTGACAATACTAAGAGTTGCAAGGATGTGGAACAACTTGAATTCTCACAATTTCTAGCGGGAGTGTAAAATGGTACAACCACTTCAATAGTCTGGTAGTTTCTTGTTTAGTTAAATATATGCCTACCCCATGACCAAGAAATTCCACCGCTAAGTATTTATCTAAAAGAAATGAAAATATACCCACAAAAGACTTGCTCATGGATGTTTATATGTGCTTTATTCATAATATCAAAAACTTAAAGCAACCTATCAATAGGTGAATTATTGTAGCATATTTATACAATGAAATACTACTCAGCAATAAAAGGGAACAAACTTCTTATATACCCAACAACAGAGGATCTCAGAAACATTATGCTGAGCAAAAGAAGCCAGACAAAAGGATACAACATAACAGGCAAAACTTATCTACTGATGAAAAGCAGAGTAGCAGTTTCCTAGGGTCAGAGAAACAGTAGGGGTCATTGTCTACAAAGAGTCCTACAAAAATGGAAATTTGGGAATAGTAGAAATTATCTACTTCTCTCTTAGAGTGGTGATCATATGAATGTAAACATTCATCGAAACTCATAAAACTCCACAATTAAAATGAGTTGTTAACATTTAATTTTGCATATAAATTATACCTCAACAAAACTGATATGAAAGTTAAAAAAAAAAAAAAAAATTCCTGACTACCTGGACATAGTCTTTCTTAGGTCTTGACTGAAAGTCTATGGAGTTAGCTAAGACACCTCCATTCTTACTACATCAGAATTTCAGTGTCCACGATCTAATCTGTCAGCAGCTTTTCTTTCAGAGTCTCTCCCCATGCA
This sequence comes from Theropithecus gelada, assembly GCF_003255815.1. NCBI lineage: Eukaryota > Metazoa > Chordata > Mammalia > Primates > Cercopithecidae > Theropithecus > Theropithecus gelada. The sequence goes on along the minus strand of NC_037682.1, from coordinate 107,428,144 downwards.
TGAATAATTTAGAGATTGCCCAAGAAACAGGGAATTTAAAAAAGATTTTTGGGATACCTCTGCAGCTCTCTCCTTACCTGTGACCCAATACTTTAATTGCCAGCTCTCCTGGCAGTCCTAAACTCTGATCCATGTCTTTTCTTCCTGAATAACCTACCTTCTAAAAAAGGAAATTTGGGAATGATAGACTACCTTCTAACAGGTAATCTATTCAGGTAGCTTCTACCTAATAAACTACCTTCTTCTTAATAGACTACTGCTTGGACTTCTGTACCTCAGTTTGGAAAACACCTTCAGGGAGAAAGTGAGTATAAATACAGGGCTCTCCTCACATGCATTTCCTCTTCCCTGGATTTTATCTCTGCTCTGCTTTTTTCTCCAATACCTACAAACAAAAGGTTTTATATATTTTTGTCCATTTTTATAGTTGTTTATGAAAGGAGTGCAAACAAAATACCAGCTACTTCATCATGATTGGAACTATAAACCCAGGTGTGGATCTTTTAAAATCTTTTCTGTTCACATTTAGGGAGTAAACAGAACTGACCTCAGAAGAAACAGAGATAATTAAGGGAACAGAAAATAGGAATAAGGTGTATCAGAAAAGCACAATGAAAAGGCAAAAAAGAAGAAAACTTGGAAATATAAACATTTTTGCAGTGTGACTTTCTTGTTTTCTTTATTTTTTATTTTTTTTCAGACAGAGTCTCATTTTCACTCTGTTGCCCAGGCTGGAGTGCAGTGGCACCATCTTGGCTCACTGCAACCTCTACCTCCCAGGTTCAAGCAGTTCTCCAGCCTTAGCCTCCCAAATAGCTGGGACCTCAGGCATGTGCCACCATGCCTGGCTAATTTTTTGATTCTTTTGTAAAGACAGGGTTTCACCACGTTGCCTAGGCTGGTCTTGAACTCCTGATCTGCCCACCTTGGCTCCCCAAAGTGCTGGGATTACAGGTGTGAGCCACTGTGCCTAGCTGCAGTGTATGTCTTTCTTCAGTTCTGGAAGCTATTCTTCCATTATTCTTTGATTATGCTTTCTCCCCTATTTACTATATGCCTTCTGGAAATTCTCTTATATTCAGACCTTAGACCCCTATTCAACACATTTCTTAGACTTTTCCATCAGATTTTTCATGTGTTACTTTTTGCTCTTCCACATTATAATTGGTTTTCTTGATTTTCACTTTTCAGGTACCCAATTTTGTCAACTATGTTCATTTTATTAATAGTTGTTTAATTGATTTTTAAAAGTTAACAATAAAAATAAAATTTTTTAGTCTCCTGTTTTTTGATTGCACCTTTTTATGTTTGCAGTAGCCGCTCAAATGTGTATAAAGTTCTATTCTGCTTCCTTTATTATCTCCATTTCATCTATGGTCAGTTCTGCTTGTTTACCTTGCACCTTCATTTCCTAATAAAAGTTTTACTCATGTATCTAGTAATTGTCTATTAATATTTATAAATGAGGAACTCTGTTCATTGGTTTAGTAAGCTGGTGTAGGTTTCATCAGCCTCATCCTCATATCTGCAGTTGGGTACTACAAAGACTGCAGATGTTGATTGGCAGAGTTCCTTGCAGGGATTTTAGTAAAGGGTAGGCAAGCAGGTGTGCTGGAAATGGGGGTCTTTCTGGATAAAGAGGGCTCTGCTCTGGAGATGGTGGGGATGTTCTCTTAAGTGAAGCTGCCTTTTCTTTCTCCCTACTCATGATTTACTCTGTTTTATATTCAAGTTGAAATACTCTCACCAGGAGGTCTTTAGACCCTATGGGTATTTCAGTTGCTCTGTCAGTCTGTATTTCATGGGAAGGTCAGACCCCAGTCTGTGATAATCTCAGTGAAGTCATGAGATGGAGTGGTGGATGGAGCCTCCGGGTAAAGAGCCTGGGCATTAGAAAACACAGTCGATAACTTCTCACTGCACAAACAGTTGATCAGCTCAGGGCTTTGCCTATTGCTCACAGACATAGGCAACACTGGGAAGATACCAGAATAGAAAGGATGAGAAAGCAAATGCTCAAGGTTTCTATCATTTCTGTAGTGTAGCAGTTATCACACTCGCCTCACACACTGGTTTATATCATTTCCTCACAGGCACAGTTTCTGTACTCCCCTGATTTTACTTCTAAGGACAAATGGACCAGAGCTGTGAGTGGCCACAGATGTTTGACAAGAGTTGTTCAAGGCAATGGTGGGAAAAAAAAAACATGAGCAGAACCTTCTCAGTTAATTTTCTATTTTATCTGCCTTCAGCCTAACTTGACTCCATGGCTTGATGTTTCCTTATGTAGTACTTACAGGTTGATTGGGGTGAGGGGAAGAGAGTGCAAGAAATCTGGGCATTTGGCCTGTTTTGACATCTTGGACAGCCCAGAGCTTCTTAAGAGGCAGTTGCTGAAGCGAATGCATCAGATTTTATCTGAAAGCCAGATGGACTGAGTTCAGTGGTTTTGGGACTGGGTTAGGACTGCTGGGACTGTGGGTAACCAATACCACAAAGAGTTCTGAGAAATAGCTCTACGCTTAAAATAGTCTAGGGTGTGTCCTGGAGTTGCAAAGTTGTTGGAAAAACAGCCTCAACAAATGGATAGAACCTAGAATTTGCATCAAGCCTGCTGTGTGTCAGGGATGAGGTGGGGTAGCTGGTTTACCTTTCTTTACTAAAGTCAATCCAGCTATGCAGTGGAGCTGGGAGAGATATGGAGGGTGGAAAGACTGAGCAATATACATTATTTGTTTCTTGCATATTTGGGCACAAATGAGGTTGTAGGGTCACAACTCTTTTAGATCCTTACAAGTTGTAGTGGAAAGTTATCATTTTGATGTCTGTCAAGCAACTTGTTATTTTGTGAGATTCCCTCATGTATTTCGTCTCATTGCGAAGCCGACTTCACCTCCCTGCCACTAAGGAAGCCCAAAACGTCCAACCTTCTTTTTCCCTGTGTCTTGGCAGCCGCAGCACAGGCAGGTAAATAGGCTCAGCAAATCAGAGGCTCCTACCCTGGACCTTGACATTTGATGAAGTGGTCAGAATTCTATCATGAAGTTAGCAGTGACAGCAGCAGTTGTGATGAGAGCAATGTCCTGGCCAGACTGTCTCCCTGCAGAATGTTGACTGTATTTCTTTCTCCTTGGCCCACTGTAGGGACTTTAGTTCCTGTTTGTTAGCCAAGACTGGTCTTGTAGCCTGCTTCTGTCAATTCTGACAGCCTTGTAATAAAACATCATTTTGTTTAGGTAGCAAAAAAAAAAAAAAAAAGTTTCTTTTACTTACAGACAAAAGCATTCCAACTGACTGAAATTTACTTTCAAATTGAGAGGCAGCATAGCACACTGGTTATAAACATGGGTTCAGGAGACAGGCTGCCTGGATTTGAATCTCCAGCTTTGCCACTTACAGCTGTGTGAACTAGCTTCTGTGTCTATCAATTCCTCAATTGTAAGTGTGGATAAAATAGTGCCATTCTCATTGGATTGTTCCAATGCTTAAAGAGTGTATGTATTAAAATTGCTCAGAACAGTGTCTGGCATTTAATAGGCCATTGTATTTAACAGAGCTCCAATAAAATATGAGAAATCTGGGATGATTGTCTAGCTTAGGGAAGGCAAAACGCAGTGAATGTTGTTATTATTCCAAGATAGAATTCTAGTTCATGGCACATAGTGGCACATGTTTGGTAGCACATACTTAATCAAAGTATTACTTTCGGTCATTTGGAATAAAGTACCCATTAAGGGCAAAGCTTGGGAGATTGTTTTTGCTGCCAATTCAAAGTCTACAGGGTAAGGAAGCTATTTAGCATTGAACAACATTTTTAAGAAATGATTCACTAAAATTTTTAAATTCTCAGACTTTCTATGGACAGCATGAAATAATCTTTTCAGTCATATCTTTAGGATTGAGATAACTGAAAACCAAATTTAACAGAGTTTTTTTCCCCTGCAGATTGTCAAATTCCGACATCTGTTGAATAAATCAACTTGTCATGTCTTTTCAGTTGGGCCCCTGTTCAGGAAAGAAGAGAACACTGAAACATTGGATTAGATATAAATGGCAGCATCTGGAGGTATCTTGGTACCTAGAACCCTTACACTTCACTGACCTTCCCTTGCCCATGTCTGAAGGAGTTACCCTACAACATCAAGCCAGCTTCCCTTTTGATCTACGCTCTCTACACTATTTCAATCCCTTTTTTTCTCCAAACCTGTAATTAGATGAGATTCCATCATACTCCAAGGAAAAAGTAATAAATCAAATCAAGAAAGAGAGGACGTTAATCCCAAAAGAATTGCAGAACTTATTAATTTATATCTGCAGAAGTCTTTGGAATGTGTGTGTGAATGAATTTAGAGGGTCCTCACCAAATTGGAAGAAAAGTAACTTTAGATTGGACTGAATTTATCAATATGGATGAACTTGCCAGAGAGCCTTGCTTTTGTGTGCCTGTTGGTATGAGATATGATAGTTTGTGTAACTAATCAATGTGCAAATGTGTTCAGTGCTGACCTCTAAACAAAACTGAGATACCAAGAAAAATTTGGGCATAATGTAAGTGAAGGAATTTTAACTTGGGGGGAATCACATACTTAGGGAGCATTCCCATACTCCCTAAGTCACCAGGGACTGCCCAGAAAAATCTCTTTTAATTTAAACCTTAAGACAGATATTGGTAAGTGAAGTAGGAGCATCTTTGAGAAACACTTTGGTGGCTGTTCTATGTAGTACAGATGAGTTGATAGAAGGTGCTGCAGCTAAAATGAGCTCCCTGATTTCAATGTTATGGATATATCCCAGGATGGAAAAAACACAAGCAGAGAAACTCGACTGGCAGAGACAGAATGAGATCAATTACTATAAGAGAAAAAAGTATAAACATGGCAAATAGAATGGTCTAAGCCACAAGATCATTGGGGGTGTTTGATTGCTCACAGGGTCCTTTGACTCTAAGGATGGGTTCCCCACTGAATTAGTCTGGATAGACTGGTTTAAGTTGTGTTAATGTAATGCCCCCAAAGTCTCAGTGACTTAGCACTTAAAAGTTTATTTCTCATTTACACAAAGTCGGCCACTGGTCTGAGTGACTCTCTAGGGCTTTTGATCATGCAGTGACCTAGTCTGCTTTAGTCTTGTGATCTAATTCACAGTTTCCATGGAAGGGAAAGAGACCACATGGGGAATTCATCCTTGCTCTTCCAGACTTCAGTCCAAAAGCAACACATGCTACTTCTGCTCACAGCCCATTGAGCAGAACTGGTCACATGGCACCACTTAACTCTAAGGGGGCAGGGAAATGGATGGACCAGGAGGACCACTTGTGAACATTACTTATTCTGCCACCCTTAAGGCCCCACTGGATGTATATAACCGCATAAGCAGAGACCTGACTTCAACTGCCACCACGTTATAGTGACTGCGTCCCCTCACTCAATGTCCAGACTCAAGTCCAAAGACACAAAAACTCCTGAATGAAAGGAAGATCGGGTACACTTGAGGAAAGATCCTGCACAAATATCCAAGTCCATACTCGGAATCTTCCTCCTATTCTTCTCCAGAGGTCCCTGTGGATATTTACCCTCTGAGAAAGGTAATTATCTAAACCTTGCATGCATATTGAACATCAGGTCTAAACTGATGCTACTGCCTGGGTACTCAGAACACCACAGTGATCTAACAATCAGAATGAATATTTGTTTTAGACAGGTGACAAATGGAGTTTTCACCTGTGTCATTTAATGATGGTAGAACAATGGGACTCAAAATCATGTCTTAATTAACGGAATAAATATACCTGGGAAAAATCCTCTCCTGGTCTCCTTTACCAATGGAGGAAGAAGATGCGAGGGAGGGAGGTGAAAGGAGACAAGAGGGAGTCTCTACACTTTCTGTTTCCTACCAAAATAATAAATCAAAATAAAACCATATCCTTATGAGAATCATGGAAATCAGTGTTATCATCAAATACTTAGAAAAATACAGGAGTCATGATTCCAATTTACTGGCCCATTTTGTTCTGTGTTTTAGCCACTGCCATGGATAGATATGCATTGGAAAATGGCAGTGGATTGTTGTGAGTTTAATAATGTATGACTCTAACTACAGGTGCTTTTCCTTTCTAGTCTCCTTATTAGAACAAATCAGTACAGCCCTTAATATTGAGCATAGAGTTATTAATCTGACAAATGCTTTTCCCCACCTCAATTTCCAACAAATAGAGGACACCAGAAGCAATTTTCTTTTACTTGATGGGACAAGTGTACACTTTTATGGCTTTCTTAGAGATATCTTAACTGTTCTTTGACCAGCTTCTCTCTTTTTCCACTTTGCCTGGAAAGAATGATGCACAGAGTCAAAGATTCAGGTGATTGCTAATGGTTTAGTCAAATGGTTAGGGAGTTGGAAGGAACAAAATTTCAGGATTACTATGATAATATTGTGTCCCATGTGAAAAATCATCAAAATTTTCCTATTGCAGAGAATCAGGTGAACATTAGACTTCGTCTCCAGTTACTGCAGTCTTGCTTATGGTAAATAGAAGAGCCCCCCATAGCTGTCCATGCTTGAATCCTTGGATCCTGGAAATACACTGTGTTACTTGACAAAAGGAACTATGCAAACATGATTAAGCTTATGAATCTTGAGATGGAAAAGTTATCCTGTATTATTGTGGAAACCCAGTCTAATCAAATGTGTCCTTAAAAATGGAGAACGTTTGCTGGCAGAAGAGTCACAGTGATACCACACAAAAATAAGCAGGAGAGATTTAAAGTGAAGAAAAAAAAAATAAAAAACGCCTCAGCCTATAAGCACTAGCTTTGAAGGGACAGAAAGAGGGCTATGAGCTCAGCAATGCAGGGGCCTCTGAATGCTGAGAATAACCCTCAGCTGACAACCAACAGGTGAAGCGGGGAGCTCAGTCCCACACCCTTCTAGGAGCTGAATTCTGTCAATACCTTGAAAGAGCAACGAAACAGATTATCTCCAAAGCCTCTGAGAAGAAACACTGCCTTGCCAATACTTTGATTTTGTTCAGGTGAGACCCAAATCAGACTTCTGACCTACAAAACTGTGAGATAATAAACTTGTGTTGTTTAAGACACCAAATTTGTTGTGATTTTCTTATGGGAGTAATATAAAACTAAATCATTGCTGAATATTTTCATGAACAAAGTTAAGTTGGTGTTGATTCTATTCTTCAGAATATAGTGTATGTTCAGAATCAGTAGATAATACGTAGTGCTGTTTTGCAGATGGAACAGCTGGTCCATGCAACCAAGAGGTGATAGGAATGGGGACTAAGAATAAGGACTTTTTATCATCAATGGTAGAAACCACAACCAACAACCCTACCTCTGATATGGTGCATAGTTCAAAGGGATCTGCTAGCTTCCTGGTAGTAGGTTGAACACATCAAACCCTTCTATTCTGAAGGGACAATGATTTACTTCTTGGAAAAGAAAGATATTCTGGATTAAGATTTTCTTTTCTTCTTAACATAATTTTGTCACATATCATCTGTAGTCTAAATAAATGCCTTGTACATCATTTTGACAGTCCACACAATATATTTCTTATCAAATATTTCACTTTGCAAAAAAGAATTAAAACAATGAGCCCATACGCATGGGGTCATTGGTCATATCATGTGCCCATCATCCAGAAATAGATGGCCTTATAGAACACAAATATGAACTCTTTGTAAACATCAGAGCCAGCTGTAGGACACTCTTGTGAGATTAGAGTACATCACGTAAGGCAAATTGTATGCTTTGAATAAGCAACAAATATATGGTGCTATTTCTTCCACTAATACACTTCCCACGTTGAAAATAAAGATGTGAAGTGGAGTGGCAAGGGGTTGTACGAGGCTCACAGCCATATCTAGTGAAGCTCTTGATTGCGTTTGTTTACAGTTCTTGTAACTTGGCTTTGCTTGTTTAGCACTTGGTGATAACAGTTAATATTCAGCAAACACTAGGTGCCAGGCTCTGTTCTATGTGATTTACTTGTAATAATCTATTTAGTCATGATAACAACTCTATGAGTAAAGTACTATATTGTCCACGTTTTTCAGATTAGGAAACTGAGTTCAGAGAATTGGATAGCCAGAATTTGAACACAGTTTATCAGTGTCCCTGGTCTTGAACACTATCCTATATTACCTCTCAGTGGAGGTATGTTTCCATGAGGAAACACAAAGTTTATTCCACTGAATTGGAAGTTGTGATGGCCTTCTGGATATTTTGGGTTTCTCGCACTCTTGGGAGAACATGCAAAAAAATATTTTGTAGTGATAGATGGGATAGAGGGCTGCTGCTGCAAAAGAAGAGCCAGGAAGAGAAAGGAATAAAATCAGGGTCTCTACTGGGACACTTCCTAGTGGCATCATTTGCAGTGGTAAAAGTTCATGGACATCTCTAGGCAGGATCATCAACAGCTCAGTTCCCTCAGAAATGAAGGCTTGGGTCATATGTGCCACCTCATCCAAGAAAGAATCCCAACGAGTTGAGGCATTACCTAAGGTCAAAGGAAACATGAAATGGGTAAAAGAGAAGGGAAGTCATAAAAATTAACTACAGTGTCATAACTAACTATAGAAAAAACGGGTATGGTCTCCATCCGTATTTGTTTCCTTGTGGTATAATAAATTCCTCCTCCTTTCTCTCTCTTTTTTGTCATGATTTAATGTAATGTGCAATGGTGATGTTGAACTTCTATAATATGGCTTGCCTAACACTAAAACAGCATAATAAAAAATCCTGTACCTGAAACTGGAGCAAGAACTGCAAGATCTTAGGCTTCTCCCTCCGGTGAAAGAGTGGGTGTATTTACAAATGTGTGAAAGATAGTTGCATTTTATTAAGATATTTCCTTCCCCTCATCCCTCCCTCTCTCTGTCCCTCCTTTCCTTCTTTCCTTCCTTTTTTCTTTTGACAAGTTTTAAGATTTAAAGAAGAGTATATGAATTTTGGCCAGCTAAAGAGATAGACTACAGTGGAAACTTTTTTTTCCCTTCCTCTTTCCAATATCTAACTCCTCTTTCTATTGTGGAAGAATAATCTGTTATGTAGTATTCCTCCTCCATTACTGACACTGAAATACTAGTTTTTCCCTCTATTTCCTCAGCAAGCAAATCACAGGAACAACCCTAGACTTAGACAGTAAGTTACTTTACCCTCTCCTACCCCAGACCCTAAGTCTTGAAAAAATGATGCAAAGATGAAGGATGTCAGAATTTATTTACATCATTGATGACAACATACAGGCACTGTCTTTAATAATGACAATGAAAGCAACTAAATTTTTTTAAGAGAATGATAGTGGCATCTGTTTCCCCTAGGAAAAGGGCAGTGGATGGACAGGGGCTGTGTTTGGTCCAACTTAGGAACGTTTGAGTGGAACCAGACAAGTGAAAAATGCCAACTTAGTGGGAGTGCTGACTAGTTGTTGGAGGAATCCCTGCAAACTCATCCTTCTTCATGACAGCAAGACTTGACCGAGATTTTTTTTTTTTTCAAACAAAAGCAGGGGCAAATTCAGAGTCATAAGTGATTTTCTATTTATTCAGTATTTTTGAAATAAAATGGTGACAAAAACTGAACAAGTTTTATTCTTCTCTTAATTCCCCCATTTTAAAAAATGACCCTGTAACTAGGATATCAAAACCAAAGAACTACGGAAAACATCCACAATAGAAGTAGAAATCCTGGTGCCCTAAGGAACACTCAAATATGTAGGCCCAAACCACCAACAGGTGTGAGACCCATGCACGTGTGCGGGAGGAAGGGAGGGAAAGCAACTTGGCTCCGATAGCCCTGAGAACACAAGACCCCCAAATGCCAATAGGCATGCACTGACTATGGAGGCCCAATAGGAGAACAGCCAAACAATGGGAAGGGATTCTGCAGGATCCAATTTGTGGGTGAGTGCAAGAGGACAGTGGTACGCTAATGACAGATGGTACTGACCCATTCTGGACCCTAATCTTTTAGAATTAACCAACTAAAATTTACTTGTGGCCAGGCATGGTGGTCACATATGTAACCTTAGCACTTTGGCAGGCCAAGGTAGGAAGATTGCTGGAGTTCAGGAGCTCAAGACCAGCCTGGGCAACATGGCAAAACTCAGTCTCTACACAAAAATACAAAAATTGGCCAGGTGTGGTGGTTTATGCCTGTAATTGCAGCTGCTTGGGAGGCTGAGGCAGAGAGATCCATGCAGTCCAGAAGGTGGAGGCTGCAGTGAGCTATGATGGTGCCACTGTACTCCAGCCTGAGTGACAGAACAAGACCCTGTCTCAAAAACAAAACAAAACAAAACAAAAAACCTTACTCCTCCGACAAAACGTCACACAAAGGAGAAACTTATGGGTGTTTCCTATCCAAATTGGGCAGGACAGGGATAATAGGAGCATAAGAGGGAGAACCTTCAGATAAAAGTGAGGGAGGGATCAGAAGACTCAGATCTCAGAAAGTACACTATCAGGAAGCCATATTTTTAATTGCTTTGTAAAACAACAGAGGAGGAAACTCTAGTACCCCGAAGCTAGAAAATCTATCCTGGCTACCCTTGCCTAATAAACCCTATTTTACATTTACGCTGTAAGGTGCTGGTGCCACACGTCTGTGTCCCATCTGCAGAGCAGAGTTCCTTATATGCCATGCTGTGGAGTTAGGGCTTCATGCTGTAGGCGACTGAGTGGTTTTTGAACAGGAACATGGCAGGAGTGGATTTGCAACTTTCAAATATAGCAAGTTGTGATAGATTGGACAGAAATGGTAGAAAGGAACCCACATCCACGGCCTGCACTTTCTGGTATGCCTTTCTGTGTTGCAGATGTTAGAAAGACTAACAAATTACATCTCTCAAGCTCCTTCATCTGGGTTTTGAGATTTAGGTTCAGCCAAGCAGGCCCACTCCTGTAAGATCTGGAAGGCAGAGGTAGGGGCTTCTTTTAGGCATTGACTGTTTTCTGCTGGCAGGCATGACCAAGAGCCCTGGGGTCTATGCGGAATGTTCCTGAGTCCATTCATTAGCTTCTTGAATGCCAATATACTGGGCATAGGTCATCTAGTTTTGTCTTCAGATGTGACCTTGCAAGAGTAACATGGCTCTTAATACAAGTTATAGTGGTGGTAGTACCCTGATCCCTGAACTTTACCTAAAATGGTATGTCCCTAAAACTAAGTATTCTAGGGTATTTCCCGATCCCTTGCCTTCCTGATTGGGCAGAGGGAGCAGTTTCCTAGGATAAGTACTGTGGTATTTTGCAAGTCTTTCTAGAAGCCTAGCCTAGAACATGCTCCTTGAAATTTTTCAACATTATCAAATTATCCATATTTTGTCTATTTTTTGCTTTAAGAAAGATAACATTATTTCTGTCTTCTGAAGCTAAGCCAAGGTCTCTAGGAAATCAAAATTTGGAAAGTCAGGGAAGACTCCACAGTTTATAAAGGATGTGCACCACCTCTTAAAAGTTAGATAGAAATGGAATTGAGAGAGAGGAATGGGGGTGAACATTTCAGATTGGAATGGTAGCTTTAAACAAATGCTGAGAGACAAAGTTATCAGTATTTCCGTATGGGACACCAAGGAAACCAGGCTAACCTGAACAAGGCTAGGTACACAGGAGCTATGGGCTATAAGATGCGTAGGAGGGGTGGGGAGAGATTATTAGGATCGTAAGAGCCAAAGAGAGAATTTTATGCTAGATGGAATGGCATCTCGAAGGGCAGTGGGGTCATCAGAGAAACGCAAAGTAGAGCAAAATGAGAATGTTCAGAGCGGAGACCCAAGAGAGACAACTGGTTTTGGAAATTTTGAATGATTGCTGGATATTCCGATAAAGCTGATTCTCTTTTGCTTCTGTGGAAAAGTTAGACAATATGAGGCTCTGGAGCCATCACCTCTTTCACCTGTACTGGTGGTGGATGGTTCCTACCAAACATGATGCTGTTTCTTGCTGAAACCAGACTCGATCTCAGAATTCTTCTCACAGAGCTCCAAGCAGTCATTAACAATCAATAGAACTTGACATGAGAAATAGAATCTACTAGTTGTACGCAGTGTAATGAACGTTGTTCTAGCAAATCCTAACAATTATAAAAAATGTTAACTTCTTTTATTTATTTATTCACATATTTTATTGTAAACACAATTAACAATCTCATTCTTCTCAGACACAACAATAATGATTTCAGCAATTGAACTCATAAAAGAGCAACATGGAGTTTTCCGTGACTAAATACAGGTTTCAGAAGAAATAAACAGATTGTGTCAATAGTCTACCCCTGTGACAGACTCTGAAGTGTCTCTAATTCTTATAAACATTTCCATGCACTGTGTTAAGTTCAGAATAAGTGACATGTGTTTAGCATTATATGTTGTAAAAACTCTAAGATTAATTTCAAAAAGATCAAATACGCAGAGATGCATGTAATTCTTCTAAACATTCATTTCTTTCTCATCACCTGTCACTGTCAGTAGTTATAAATGAATCAGCTAGAGGCTTGCAGTCATTGATTGTAGTGATTCCGTGAAAACCAGGCCTACTTAAACCTGGGAAGGTATACCTTACCCTTTCTAAATGACAGACTTGTCATCCAAAACTGAAGTTTGGAATTGGGTTCTTGGGAAAATAGATGATAAAATACGTTTTTTAAAAATGGGTTTTGGGGTCAGACTGACCTGATCCTAAGTGTGAGGGAATTCATGAGTCATGTCAGGGATAATAGAATAGAGAAACGGAAATTTAAAATTTTTAAAGGAATACATCATTATAAGAGTACATACTGTGAATACTGAAGTAAGCAGAGTATTCTCACTAAATGAAAGTGTGGTGATATTTCTCTACAAAATGTCCTGGAGGGAGCTGAATACAGGCGACAGAGCTCTGCAAAGTGGTAATACATGGATCTTAGCATTTTTTCCTGAAAGTTGCATGTTAAACCAGATAGCCAAGCTCTCTAAAGAAAATTACGGCCGGGCGCGGTGGCTCACACCTGTAATCCCAGCACTTTGGGGGGCCAAGGTGGGCGGATCACAAGGTCAGAATATTGAGACCATCCTGGCTAACACGGTGAAACCCTGTCTCTACTAAAAAAAAAAAGCGAACACACACACACACACACACACACACACACACACACACACACACACA